>NC_067158.1:18448330-18748330 GCF_903995435.1 Acomys russatus | reverse complement strand
ATAGACAAAAACTTCTCAGACGATATTTTCTTAGAGATAACATTTTGTGATAGTAAATCTAAAAAAAAAAAATTTTTTTTTTGGTTTTTTTAAGAGTGAGTTTCTCTGTGTACACTTGGCTGTCCTATTCTCACTTTGTAAACCTGGCCGGCCTTAAACTCACAGTGATCCACCTGCCTCTGCCTCCTGAGTGAAAGGTGTGCGCCACCATGCCCAGCCTTAAGAAAAAAATTCTTAAAAACTATTGACTTAGTAGCGAACGAGCATCACCAATCCAAGAACTAAGACTGTCATCAGATAGCATCTTGGGCCCACAGAACAGCTTCCCTGTTTCATTGTGAACACCTCTTGGGTGTACTAATCAATAGATTTTGAACTTGTCCTGATTTATGAATTTCTTTGTTCTTTAAAACTGTGAAAACTTCTCTTTTTTCCTTTGAGATGAGAGCTGAAGTTTTTACATCAATAGACACTTGTAGCTATTTCTGAAAAGCTTATTTCAATATATAGCAACTATATGACGGAAGAAGAAATACAATGAACTCTCACAAGATGTTCTCTAATCTCCATACACACATATACACTACCACTATATACATAAGCACGTGTGCATACACACAGAGAAATAACATACAAAATAAAGATAAATGTAAAAATATTTTTAAGACAACAATGTTTTTCCTTAGAGCAAAATCCATTATAAATTTTATTTTCCCGCAAAATTTCATATTTCTGGTATTGTCACTAAAAATTTCTACAGTAAGCTGTAAACTCATTTTTTTTTTAGCAGGGCAGGGGGAGCTTTGAAAAGTTAAATTTCTTTTCATTTTAATTCTACTGCTAACTCTGAGCTTTTAAAGCCATTTTCCCCATCTTATTGTTAGGTCCCAAACTCCAAAAGGGAGTGCATTTGATGAAAGGATTGCTAGTGGATAGGCCAAAGCTCATTTTCTTCCTTCCTCATGAACCAGTGAAACAAGCATCTGTCTCCCAGGGGGAGCTACTTCTCTGATGGCCTATCCTAAAGCCCAGGCTAACTTCCAGGCTCCCCTGATCCTAAATGACTTGTACCTATGCTGCACAGAATACTCCTGGCCCTCTCTGGCCTGAAAACTCCCTTCCCCGACCCTAAACCTCCAGGCTGGTCCAGTTCACTGGATTTCCTGTGCTTATCCTGCAACCACTGTGTTTTCATTATAACCCATGAAGTTTACCCTTACTCCCACTCTTCTCTCTGATCTGGAGAGAGATAGCTCTTGCCCTTGGCAGGATGAAACTCCTTCTTTGCCACAGAGCGGTAGCCAACGCTGTTTTTGACACCCCTTAGGTCCCTGGCTATTTAAAACTTTTCCTTCCCTATCCTGGATCAGGGAAAATTGTCATAAATCTCTGCTACAGAATATTTGATTTTTAGTATATGAGTTATTCTTTAACATTAATCCAGTCTTCTTTTTTTCCAGGATGAATACTATTTAATTTCATAAATTAGTATGTTAATATATAACTCTCGTTTCAGAATCAATAATGTGACTGAGGTAAGAAAACAATGTGAAATATGCTGTCCAATTCTACCAGAGAGAAGAAAACAAGATAATGATCAAAGTCTAAATAGTTTTGGGTGTTTTGTTTGTTTGCTTGCTTGCTTGTTTATTCATGGAAAAAAAATTTTTTTCTACTGCTAGTAGAATCAACAATTCACAGTGTTTTCTGCATTAATGAAAACCAAGAGACAGATTTAGTAAAAAGCGTGGATTTATTAAAGGTGAGCCTTGAAGAAAGAGTTACAATGATACTAAAAGCCTCTTGAGAAAAATCTATTTCCTTCTAGTCATGAGAGTGGAATCTCTGGCCCAGGGGGAGACCTAACATTCCAGTTGAGCAGATCAATAACATGAAGAAGAGAGAGGTCCCTCTTTGCCATGCTAAGTAGACAGGAATAAGTATCCCTTGTGGGAGTTTGAATAAAAATGGCCCTCATGGGTCCATAGGGAGTGGCAGTGTTAGAAGTTGTGGCCTTGTTGGGATGAAGTGGCTTTATTAGAGGAAGTGTGTCACTGGGGGCAAGTTTTGAGGTCTCAGAAGCTCAAAGTAGTTCACTTCCTCTTGCCTGCTGATCAGATGTAGAATTCTCAGCTCCTTCTCCACCACCCGGTCTGCCTGCCTGCTGCCATGCATCTTGCCTTGGTGATAATGGATTAGTCGTGTGAAACTCTACGTCAGCCTCAACTAAATAGGTTCCTCTATAAGAGTTGCCATGAGCCACAGTAGAGTTGACTTTGAAAGCAGGAGAGCTGGCCCTTCCTCTTGCTGGCTGAGGTGCTTGGTTGAGCTAGTGGAGAGCTCACAGGAGAGCTGGCCCAGTGGTGTGGGCACAGAAGAGCTAGTGGCCTCCCTGCTTCAGCTACCTTCCAGGCCCAGATCTAGACTTTTGAGTTGGCTCACGCCAACATCTACTTCATCAAGGATCTCCTGGAGCACATGAAAGGGTCAGCCCTGGAGATCCAAGGTTGCAGGATCTCCATGGCACAGGGCAACAACAGCATATCTGAGAGGAGTCCCTGTGAGGATCCAGGGAAGATAGTGTAGCAGAAGACAGAGGCTTCGAACCAGGCCAATGACTCATTGCAATGAACGTGTGCAAGTAAAGAAGTGTGGACAAAAGAGTATACTGCGTCACATTGCACACACTGTACATTTCCTAAGATGAGATGTTTTATAAGGTCTTATTTATTAATTGTTGACATTAAGGAGTGGAGAGTGGGATATGACTTTCTCACGTACTATGGTGCCTCACATTTGACCATGTCCCCTGGAGGGGGAGACCTGGTGGCACTCAGAGGAAGGACAGCAGGTTACCAAGAAGAGACTTGATACCCTATGAGCATATACAGGGGGAGGAGGTCCCCCTCAGGAACAGTCATAGGGGAGGGAAATAATGGGAAAATGGTTGGGAAGGAAGAATGGGAGGACAGAAGGGATGGGATAACCATTGAGATGTAACAAGAATAAAGTAATAATAAAAAATTTTAAAAAATGTTTTATAAGTGAGTATTGATACCCTATGAGCATATAAAGGGGAAGGAAGTCCCCCTTAGGCACAGTCATAGAGGAGGGGAGTAAGGGGAAAATGGGAGGGAGAGAAGAATGGAAGGATACAAGGGATGGGATAACCATTGAGATGTAACAAGAATAAATTAATAAAAAAAGAAAAGAAAAGAAAAGAAAACCACAATGTAAAGAATACAAAGAATAACAATAAAATAGTTCATGATATTTAAAAAATAAAGATGTTTTGTGGTTTTGTTCTGTTTTGTTGTTGTTGATATTGTTTTTATTGTATCTTTTTAAATTTTCTTCTATGAAGGAGGTTGCCAAGGCAAAGGGCAGTTACAAAGATGAGTGGGATTGAGGTACATAATGCAAAATCACAAAGAATTGATAAAAGAGTTTTTTTTTTTTTAAAGGTTGCTATGTCTCTTCACAGCAATAAGATGCTAAGACATTCTTATATTTTTCCTTCCTGGAATTCGTGTCTGCTATGGCTGTCATTTAGAGAGCCCAAGCCATACAGGTATGTATGTTAGCCAGCTTTGGTGAATTATTTAGAAATACGTAACTGCTCCTATTCTTCTTTCATCTTGTTTCTAAGCATATTTTCCATATTTCTTTGGGCTTTACTTTCTCAAAAGATCCCCTCCGTACAATGTGGCTGCTTATGCACTCTGTGGTTGACCTCCATGTTAGCTTAATTCAAGGAGCATGGTTTTTTTGTCTTTTTCTTTTCTGTCTTTTTCTTCTGGAAACTACTAAGATTTACAGCTTCCTGTCCTGGTGTTTTGTTATTTTGTTTTGTTTTTTTGTTTGTTTGTTTATTAAGCCCTAATAAAACTGTGCTCAAGCTTACTCTTGAGTATTTTATTAATTTATTGTTTTAACAAAACTAATAATCCCAATAGGGGAACCTGAGTTCCCTGATAACAAATACAGAGGAGACTTTTGCCTCCAAAGCCTCTCGTTACACTGGTAGGGCCTAGGATTCATATGGGACATGGAAAGGATGCCAAGAGATAATAATAGGAAACTCTTCTGTGTTTTTCGTCCTGGGCCTTCTCTGAAAGTCCACCTGAATTTCATTGGTAATGTTTGAATTATCTTTCTAAACAAAGTACTTTTCTGTAAATTAATTCTTACAATTTGAAGGAGGAGCCTCCCTTTAGAATACTGTGTTACAGATATGGGTCTCTAAATGATTGGAGCAGGAAGGAAAAAGGAACGACAAGCCTGTCTGCTCTACCACACTGCATTCTCTTGTAATTGTGTGGAATATTGAAGACACATACATGTATAGGTTAAAATACACTAAGGTAGCAATCCATGTGAGAAAGACAAACACGCATACTGACAAAGCTTTTTGAAAATATACAAGAGTGAGGCTCATGCCTTAAAGTCTCTTGGTGCTGAAGCTCAGGGCTACAGTGGTTTTTTTTTTCAGGGCATAGGTCACAAAGACCATAACTCACACTAAAGCTGGGTGAGGTTCAGAGTGAGCTTGAAATATTCATTTTGGACAAGGCCTCGTAATTATTTCAGACATAGCATGCCAATTACTTCACTTATAGTTTCTCCAGTTATTTTAGTTTATATTAATTTTGATTAATATCTGGGCCATGGTCAAGACAAAGGAAATTCCAGATGTGTTGTCAAGGCACATATGAATGTTGTGGCCTTACAGAGGTGAGAACTGTCTAAGCAAACTCAAAATGAGAGTCAGGACAAAATGGTGTTACCTTGGTCACTTCACTACAGTCTGTGTATATGTCTAAATATACATCATACATAATTGCAAATAAGTATAATAAAAATGATTTTTCACTCCGTACTTTGTCCCAGTTGCTTCTTGGATAGCTTCCATCCAGCACTATTGACAAAAAAAAATATTTCTAGATTTATACTTTACTACTTTTGATGTATTAGATCATAGACCTGTCACGTCAAGATGCCACTGCCTTAAGAGACCAGCTTCAATAGCCTGGGAGAAATCAGGCCATGTCCCTAACACAGATCACTTATATTGCTTCCTGTGACCTTTGACCCAGACCTTAGCAGGAAAAACAAGCTCAGCTTACCTGACAATCTCCACTCCCACATTCCACCCAGGAGAGAGAGAGATGATTTAAAAAAAAAAAAAAGGACAAAAAAGAACAAAACAAAAGACCTGCTGAGCTGTGGCCTTAGAGCTTCTCCCCTCACATTGCAAAGTAAGTTTATAGTCCTCCCCAGTGCCTCCGTGCCCCTTGGCATGTAGGCCCAGGAAGGCTAACCCTTGTGGTATGAAGCGTGCCTGACCTCTCTGGAGACATGAGAAATCACCTCCCTTTTTCAGGAGGAGGTGAAAGCTGTTTACTTCCAGGTCCCTGTCCTCCTATCTGTGATATCTATCTCTCTCCTAATGAAGTCCATCTTTGGACCTGAAGTCCAGCGTTTCCTCTTCTTGGCCTCATCTCTTAATTCATTGTTAACTCAGTGTTATATTGAACATTTAGTTAAGCATAAATTAAAGATATCCATGCAGTATAAAAACTCTGTGGACAAGTAGAGATCAGGCCATCAGATCCATTTTCCTATGCTATCCATATTGAATAAAACAGGTGTTTCTTATGCTGGACATTGTAATAAGAAACTACGTTATAAGCAGCCTTTGCAGTGGCTATTCTTGGTTGTCAACTTGACTGCATTTGAAATTAATGACAAGCCCAGGAAGCTCTCAATAACTGTGAATGATTTGTCTTGATTGGAGCATAAGAGGTGGAGGACGCAACCTAAATCTGGGCAATAGCCTATACAAAGGATATGCAAGAGGGAAGCTTTTGTTTCTTTTCCTGATTGTCCTGATTTTTACTGGAAAGATTATATATCCTGCTGTTGAGATATCCCATCACTAGTATTAAAACCTACGTCCTTATTATTCTGTTAGGCTGAAGACCAGCTGAGACATCCAGTTTTATGTATTGAATAACTATTAAATTATTGGACTTTCCGTGAGGAAACAGCCATTGTTTTTAGACTAGCTGAACCATACCCTGTAAGGCTCACTCTAATAAATCATTTATATCCATTCTATCAGTTCTGTTTCTCTAGGGAACCCTGACTCATATGGCTTTTGACTATTTTGAGACTGTAGGATGACTGTACACTAGGATGGATATATAAGCAGCATCACCTGTCACCCATGAAGCAGACTGATAGATGACTTGTTCCTGGGAGTGGAATGTGTAGTAGTACCATATATATTTACAATGGTGAGTTATTGAAATCATATCAAGGAAACTGTGTCCAAGAAGTTATTAGACATAATACACTAATCAGAGGGCACATCTCTCTTACTTGGTTCACATAATGAAGTTGGCATCTAACATTGGAATAATAATTGCCTGTCATCAAACATCTGACCACTTATATACATAGAAACCAAGACACAGAGAACATCATACTGCCCTGGTTTCCTCTTGGCTCCTTCCTTGATGTTGAGGTGGCCTACTCAACTACCATCTCCCTGCTCTGCTCAGTCCCCTGGATCTGGACCTGCTGTCCTTTCATCCATTCATCTACCTACTCCATTATATGCACCTTGGCCTTACCTTTCACTTCTACAGTTGGACACAATTCACTGGCTCTGCTTTCGAATCTATGACAGTCCGAGCTATTGTAGCTCCATCAGCTTCTTTCTATAGTTCGTCGTTTCATTGTTTTATCAATACATTATATGCATTTATATTTCTATCAGCTAGCTTCTGAAACCTCCTAAAATTCCTGGCCATTTTAGTTCTTTGTGGGTATTCTACATCATTTAATCACACACACAGACACACACACACACACACACACACAGAGAGAGAGAGAGAGAGAGAGAGAGAGAGAGAGAGAGAGAGAGAGAGAGAGAGAGAGAGAGGAGAAATGTATAATAAAGAGATTACTAATTAAATTTGGAGTAAAAGGATGGACACCTATTAACGTCCCCTGAGGTCCCCAAGGATTTGACACTGCACTGAAGTTGCTGTACTTTATGTAGCGACTGTTCTGCAATAATTCATACATTGCAGAAAGACACTGATGTGTCTATGGTTTTGGCCACTTAAGGCAGAAATCATAAAAGTCTCCTAGTTTTTACACTTACTTTTACCTAAAATGTCATATTTTGTTGCCTTAGATCTCTTCTCCACTTTTGTAGGTGTAGCATTAGATCAATACCTGTTTGATTTTTCCTGTGAGGTCCAACAATTTACCCGTACAGGAACACTTCAGAGGTTTATCAGAGCTCCTTCATTTCACAAGTCATTGGCCAGTACTACAAAAACCTTACATTTCCATCTGAATACCCTTTTAAGTAATGTGTGGGTGAGATCCCATGGTGTTATTCCAAAGAGAAGAAGGCCTTGGAGGTTGCTTTCATATACCTCTTTTTCCTCTAACTAAAAATACACAGCTTAAAAAAAAAACAATTTTATAAGAGCAGTATACATAATAAAGGTCATAATTAACCACAAAAAGTTAAACACCTCCACTGGATAAAGTTTAAATCGCTCAAATTTTTCTACACTGCTTACAATGAAACATTTTAAACTCTGAGTTTCATTGTTTCTCTAGAAATATGCATATAAATTATACCAAAATTCAAAATAATTGAGCCCCTTTTATAGACATAAACTTGAATAGTGCCTGGTAACTTGCAATCTGGTAAAGAAGACTTCCTCACTGAGCCTTTTCCCAGTCACTTTTTATCTGGATAGACGCTGACGAATCTAAACAAATGCTTGAAGCTCCTTAGTCCTTTCCTTAGCTTTGTGGGAAGACCCCACCTACCATGTCCAAGGGCAAAAATAAAAATAGCCAGGAACTGAAGATTTATACTGACTGCATTTTGAAATATGTACTTTGAAAAACTGCATTTGGAAAAAAAAAATGGTTTCTACTCTTACACAATCATTTTTGTTCCTATTTGTCACCCTGCTAGTTTAGGTCTTATGGAATGCAATTTCCTTCTTCTCTTTTCTTTTCTATCAATTGTGGCAAGACCCTGAGTCCTGATACTCCTATTTTACTCTTACAAAGAAAATCAATGTCTTTCTCCCCTGAGAACCCACTGTGCCTTGAAGAACAATTTATTGGAGAGCTCCTAAAGATTCCAGATTTAATCTTGTTTGTTGACAAGCTGTAACTTAAGACTGAGTGTCAAATACAGAGGGAGGGTGTGCCTTAACAGATTTCATTTCATCCTTAAGAGTAAAATTCTGATCAGAGTCAAATCTGTTCTTGTAGCAGAACCCTTTTCACTGCTCATGTACTGAAGGGACAGAGCAGTCATTGGCTCAGCTAACTTCATCTGTCTTCCTCTACTTGCTTTTTGTTTTTGTTTTTGTTTTTGTTTTTCTGATCTTATTTTTGGATTCCAAAACCAGATAGGATTGGCCAATAAGTGTGTTTATGACAAGAGATAGAAATAACTCCTCAACAACCAGAAGACTTGCAGGACAAATAACCCATGATGCTATTGCCCCTGCAAAGGGGAACTACCACAGTTCCCATAATAAGGCCATACCCCAGTGTAGGAGCAATCTTCTTTGAACCACATTGTTCCCTTTAAGTCACAACAAAAATAGCAACTTCCCAAGAAACTCTTGCTGAACCAATGGTAAGATAACAGTGGAACTACGGGCCCAACACAAAGCACTGGTCTATCAGTTGAGTATATGCCTACCCTCTCCTCTCTTTTACTTTCCTGTAAAATTACAAAAGTCCTTGTTAAAGCCTTATAAGCAGATATAGAGTCAGTGGATGATTTAATTCTGCCTTCTGGGTATTGTGTTTTGGTAAAGTCTCATTATCTGTGCTCACCTCTACTTGTTTTTTGTTTTTTGTGTTTTTGTTTTGTTTGTTTTTTAATGATATGCTGGAAGCAGAAATCATATATCCTCTGTTTAGAGTCTTAAGAGATTGGTCTCCTGCTCTAAACTGTAGCAACAGCATCATGAATGAAAAGAGACACGGGAATTGTTACATATATAGACAAATATGACTTTGGAGTGGTTCAGAATTTGGAATTGCTGTTGGAGCATGATTTGTATTGCGATGTTTAAAAATTGTATTTTTGTATATGTGTTGTGTGTGTGTGTGTGTGTGTGTATGTGTCCTCACATGAGTGCTAAGATGAACAGGCAGGGGTCACAGGAAAACTTACAGGAGCTGGCTCTTTCTTTTCACATTGTAGATCTCAAAATAGAACTCAGGTTGCCCACTCAGGCTTTACCCACTAAGCCATCTCATTGGCCATGAAATAAGAATTCTGAAGCAACTTAAGAAGAACCAACATGCATATAAATTCCAAGTGTTGTAATATTTTCTGAGATGGTTTCTTTTCAAAGACCACATAAAAAAGGATATGTAATAAAAGCCCCTATGTCTGCCGGGAATTCTGCTTAAGATCTTAGAAAAAAAATGAAGACTTTGGCTAAATACAGAGATGATAAAACGCCAGATTCTGGCTATTATGAGTAGGGCTGCTATGATCATAGTTGAGCAAATGCCCTTGTGATATGGTGGAGCATCTTGAAATGATCATCCTGAGTGAGGTAATCCAGACCCAGAAAGCCTTGCAAGGTATATACTCATTTATAAGTAGATATTAGCCCAAAATAGATGTCCTCTGAGAGACTCCATCCAGTGGAGGATCAAGACAGATGCTGGGACTCACTCTGGACTCCCAGTGAGTGTGGTATGGAAGGACCAAGAGGGGGTAGGAGTTCCACAATGAGATCATCGAGGCCAGCGGATCTGGGCTCAGCAGGGGCTGCACAAACTATTGCACTAACCAGGGACATGCATGCAGTAAAGCTAGAACCCCTCTTCAGATCTAGGCAATGGGCAGCTCATTCTTAAAGGTTGTGGGGAGAGCATGGGCTGCCTCTGACATGAATTCTGGTGCTTGAATTTGATCACTTCCCCTTGGTAGGGAGGCCAGGTAGAACACAGAGGAAGGGGAAGCAGGCTATCTGGATGAGAACTGACAGTCTATGGTCCTTGGTGAAGGAGGAGGTCCCCTTCTGTCAGAGGTCTAGAGGAGGGGCAAAGGGCAAAAGAGGGAGGAGGTGGGGATAGGAAGATACAAGTGAGGGAATAGGGAATAATAATAAGAATTTAATCTGAATAAATTATAATACATTAAAATTAAAAATATTAAACAGTAAAAGAAAACTGATTGACCAACCACTCTTGAGCTTTATTGAATGACTGTGTAACTTCTGTCACTATTACTGCTTGTTCCAACTCTCCTGGTGTGTTTGAACTCTCCTTGTATGGATATTTAAGTGTAGAGAGATTCTCTAACAGGCAATTTAATACCTTCAAATGCAAATCTTTTGATAAAACATTTTATTATCAGTAATTGTTCCAAAATAAACAAAAAATATAAGCCTAATGCTTACAATTGTTAGGCTAGAGCTAACCCAAAGGCATACAAAGCTCAAGGGTAAACTGATGACAGTCCAAACCTAACAAAGTTTAAAAGAACCCTCACAATAATAATGGGGAGAGCCATATCTTGTCTCAAACACCCATCCAGATCTTGTATGACATGGAATAGCCCTTAACTGACTACTAATTATAAACCTATAGTGACACATAGTTACTTACCATTTACTTGATTGGCCTAACAAGGTGAAGGGTAGCTTTTCATGCCAAAGTTCACATCATCCTAGGGAGAAAGCAGTTTTACTTCTATAGGACCCAGGACTGAAGGTAGCCTGGTTTTTGTTCTTGTGCTATCCTGCCATATTGCTATATTCACAAGGTATACATTCTTTCCTTACTTTCTTTTCATGAAAAGCTCACTTCTGGCTTTGGAATGGCTGGACTGATCAAGCCCACTCTTATCTAGAGGTATGCATTGTGCTGCAATTCTAACTTCAGGCAACCCAGTACTTACACTAAAAGAGGCTTGCTTAACTTCTCTCCTGCTTCTTCTCTTGTTTTAAGATGACGTTCCAAGGGAGAAGTCTCTAACATTCAGCCATGGCTCCGAAAACCCAGGAGACTTGTCAGTCCTTTGTTCAGAGATAAGCACTTTTGCCCAATGCTCAGCAGGCAGAGATGGCAAGGAATAAAACAATCCTCCCTACTCCTGTTCCCACTATATGTTTCCTCTACACCTTCTGGGGTCAGCTTATGCTTATAATCATGTTCTAAATAAAAAGATGATTTGTTGCCACAGTACAGTAAACTTATCAGAATAAAAATAACCTCCTTATTGTAAAATTTTTTTCTGAAGAAATTGCCTAAGGATATATCAAAACTATGACTTCTAAAGAAGGCAACTTCTACTAAGAACAGGAAGTCAAGAAGGTCCAGGACATAGATGGTTTCCTCAGAGGATCTGAGGAAAACATGCCAAACATCAGGAGTTGTCGATTATTTGTTCCCTATGATTTGTTAATTGCTTGGAGATTGTTTTTTACACACTTGCCATTCAATAGCTCTTATCTTCATCCTTACTCATTTAATGTTTTAGATTATAAGCAAACACTGCTTATGTTTGATCCACAGTCATTGGAAGATCCATATTCTCACTATTGTTTTCTACATCTATTCAGTGCTTATGGATATGAAACCAACATTGGGCTGGATTTCGTTGTGAGTTTAGTGGAATAAGTGACTCAAATAACTGAACCACACAGGCCTGCCAATGGTGCCCAACAATCACTTACATTATGAATGCCTGATAATTACCTGCTTGATTTCACCTGTGTGGTAGTTCTCTTGGGCTATAACAAAATAACAAAGACTGTATGGTGCTGTATACAACACAAGGAGCTCCCGCTAGTTCTTACAATAGGAACTTCAGTGTTTTACAACCGTCTACCTACCTGGATGAACAATTCAACACAAAAGGAAAATCATATTTAATAAAATGATACAAGAATCTGTCACTCACTGTCCCCATTGAGTTTAAGCCACTGGATCAATATTTCTCAGTTCTACTTATTATTTCTCTGGATTGAAATTTCTGTATTAAACTACTTGAGCCCAGGTATTCAACATGCTGTAAATAAGGTACCCACTTTCTGCATCAAGAACCTGATTATGCTGGAGACATCACAATCCTTCCTGTCCTTTCTGATAACATTTTGATGGAATTCTATATCTTTAAGGATATTTGAATTTTTATTTTTGAATTTTGAACATTTTACTTGAAAATAACTTATACTTTCAGAAAAGTTACCAGCTATCAGGTAGAAATTCTTGCATGAATTTACTAGCTTTGCATTCTAATGAAGCCTTCTCTTGACAGGACTGAGGTTATGGCTAGGGAGAACACCACAGCGGTAACATTCACATGTTTATGTCTTAGACAAACTTGTACCACTTTTTTTAAAACTATAATTTATCCATATTACATCCTGAATGTTATCACCTTGTTTCTATCTTCCCATTCCCACCCTTTCTCCTTCTTCAGTCCTTTCCCCCCCCCCCCCTAGAACTCTGACATAAGGGCACCTCCACCCCCACTATATGACCACACCCTATCATGTCTCATCTGGATTGCCTGTTTCCCCTTCTTCTGTGTGCCACTAGGCTTCCCCTCCAAGGAGAAGTGATCAAATGGAGCCACCAGAGTTCATGTCAGAGTCAGTACCCACTCTCCCCACAACTGTGGAGACTGAGCTAGATCTGAATAAGGGATCTAGGTTTACTGCATGCATTGTCCTTGAGTGATACAACAGTTTGTGCCTACCTCCCTGGATTCAGATATGCTAGCCTTGATGGTCTCCTAGTGGGGCTCCTGAACTCTCTGGGTCCTTCCATGCCCCCATTCTTCCATACTACTCTCAGCACTCCACTAAGAGTCTAACAGTGAGTCCCAGTATCCGTATAGATCTCCTACTGGATGGAGTCTCTCAGAGTACATCTACATTGGGTTAATATCCACTTATAAATGAGTATATACCTTGCAAGTCTTTCTGAGTCTGGGTTGCCTCACTCAGGATGACCATTTCTAGTTCTGTCCATATGCTTGAAAATTTCAAGATTTCCTTGATTTTAATAGCTGAGTATTATTCTATTGTGAAAATGTACCACAGTTTCTTTATCTGTCCTGCAATTGAGGGACATCTAGGTTGTTTCCAGATTCTGGCTATTACAAATAAGGCTGGTGTGAATGAACTTGAACTAATATCTTTGTTGTGTGTTGTGTTGTATTGTGGAGCCCAGGAGTGATATCGCTGGGCTTTGAGGTAGCACTATTCCCAATTTTCTGAGAAAGTGCCAGATTGATTTCCAAAGTGGTTGAGTAAGTTTTTACCCCCACCAGCAATAGAGGAGTGTTCCTCTTTCTCCACAACCTTGCTAGCATGTGCTGTCACTTGAGTTTTGGACCTTAGCTATTCTGAGGGGTATAAGATGGATCTCAGAGTTGTTTTCATTTGCATTTCCCTGATGACTAAAGTCGTTGAGTATTTTTAAGTGTTTCTAAGCCATTCCATATTCTTCTGTTGAGAATTCTCTGTTTAGCTCTGTACTTAATTTTTTCATTGGGTTGTTTGGTTTGGTGATATTTAATTTCTCGAGTTCTTTATATATTTTGGATATTAGCATTTTGTCAGATGTGGTGTTGGTGAAAATTTTTTCCCAGTCTGCAGGCTGTCATTTTGTTCTGGTGACAATGTCCTTTGCCTTACAGAAGCCTTTCAGTTTCATGAGGTTCCATTTATTAATTATTGATCTTAGAGTCTGAGCTATTGGAGCTCTGTTAAGGAAGTTGTCTCCTATGGCAATGAGCTCTAGGATCTTGCTCTCTTTCTCTTCTAACAGAATTAATGTCTGGTTTTATGTTGAGCTCTTTAATCCATTTGGACTTTTGTTTTGTGCAGGGCTGTAAATATGGATTTATTTGCATTTTCTATATATAGACATACAGTTAGACTAGTACCTCTGTTGAAGATGCTATATTTTCCCATTGTATGGCTTTGGCTTCTTTGTCAAAAATCAAGGGTCTATAGGTGTGTGGGTTTATTTCTGAGTCTTTAATTTGATTTCATTGATCAACCAGCCTATTTCTATGCCAGTACCATGCTGTTTTTAATAACTGTTACTCTATAATACAGCTTGAAATCAGGGATGGAGATTCTTCTAGATCTTTTATTGTACAGGATTGTTTTATCTATTCTGAGTTTTTTGGTTATTTTGTATGAAGTTGAGAATTGATCTATCTAGGTCTGTAAGAATCGTCTAGGTATTTGATAGGGATTGCACTGAATGTGTAGAGTGATTTTGGTAATATGGCATATTTACTATGTTGATCCTCCCCATCTGTGAGCATCGGAGATATTTCCATATTCTGATATCTTCTTCAATTTCTTTCTCTATAGACTTGAAGTTTTTCTCATACAAGTTTTTTACTTTTTTGGTTAGAGTTACATCAAGATACTTTATATTTTTTGTGCTATTGAGAACGGTGTAGTTTCCCCAAATTCTTTCTCAGCTCATTTGTCATTTGTATATAGTAAGGCTAATGATTTTTTTTTTTGAGTTTGTTTTGTATCCAATCACTTTCGTGAAAGTGTTTATCATCTTTAGGAGTTCTTTGGTGAGATTTTTGGGGGCCACTTATGTATAATATGATGTCATCTGAAAATAGCAATGCTTTCCAATGTGGCTCTCCTTGATCTCCCTTTGTTTTCTTATTGCTCTAGCTAGAACTTCAAGTAATATATTAAAGAGATATGGAGAGAGTTGGCAGCCTTGTCTAGTCCTTGATTCTAATGGAATTTCTTTGAGTTTCTCTCCATTTAGTTTGATGTTGGCTATCAGCTTGCTGTATATAGCCTGCTTCATCCTGAGAACTCTATGTGGATTGGCCTTGTGACCTGAGGTCAGATGCACCCATGCTACATACCTTGGGGTCTCACCCTGGGCTAGCGGACCCAAATACTGTTGCCCTGCAGATCACAGGTCAAGCTGAAACAGAGTGCCCACCTGGGTCTGACAGCCTTCTGTAGGCTGGCTTGGTGATCAGAGGTCAGACCTATCCATGCTCCATACCCTGTGTTCTCCCCTGTGTTAGCAGACCCAAACACTGGTGCCCTGCAGACCACAGTTCAGTCTGAGACATGAAGTCTGAGATCTAGAGTGCTCATGAAGCTTTCAGGCAGGCATTCAGACTCTGGGGCCGAGGCACACACCTGCAGGGATCCAGGGGCTCCTCCACCAACCAGCTGGATGGCCAGAGTCCAGATCCAACCATACTTCACACAGAATGGACCTCTCTTAACCAAGTTACTCCACCTCTAATGTTCTGTAGCTCCCAAGCCAGGTCCTCGGCTCAGTCCCCCATCAGACACAGTGAAGTGCATGGTCTTGATCTTGTTCTTTCAAAGAATAAGTAAGGAACTAAGAATGACGAATTCAAACCCCAGACTCAAAGAAAGCATCAGCCTTCTATGTAGTGGCTGTGTAGCCTGAGGGCTACAGTAGGCACGGGCCACATAAACACCACATACTACTCCTTTTGTCAGTTCATGACACACATGGTCATCTGGATATTTTATCACCATTAAAGAATGCCTGAGGGCAAAGTTTAACTTGAAAATTAGTTTTGTATGTTAGGTATTTAAGATATACTACTGACCAGAAACTATGAAATAAAGTGAAATATTTGTAAAGAGTCTATTAATAATCAATAAAATGTGAACATAAAACATATTTTTAAATGTAAAGGCAACACAATTAGAAAATGAGACAAGCCAAGCATCATGGCCCATGCCTGTAATCCCAGCACTCTGGAAAGCAGAGGCAGATGGATTGCTGTGCATTTGAGGCAACCTGGTCTACAAAGTGAGTGCATGACAGCAAGGGCTACACAAAGAAACCCTGTCTCAAAAATTAAATAAAAAGAAAGGAAGAAAGAAAGAGGAAAACAGTCCAAAATGTAAAAAGATATTTCATACAGAATGGAGATGCATACCTGGAAGCATGCTTATAACTAGTCATCATTAGTGAGATCCAAGTGAGAACCTGAACAGACATTGCAATATTCTGCTAGGGTGGTTAATATTTAAAACAATTATTAAAAATCCAATATTTTGATTGTGAACTACACCATAAAAACTAGACAGCTCTTTGAAAGGATTGGAATGTTAATCTGATATCGTCTCTGTCAAAGTCTAAGATGGTGTTGTTGAGAAGAAACATGATGCTCAAATTTGCCCAGATGGGCACTTTTCCTGATGAAGAGAAAACATTGAAACAAACACTGTGTGGAGTATTCTAAGAGCTTGAAAAGAGGAGCAATGTGAAAAGGGTAGAGAATACATTGGTACCAATTTCCTGTCTGCAGCATTCTATTACAGTACACAAGATGTCTTATTGGAAGAACTGACTGGCCATTCATCAGATCTCTGCATTGTTTCTTGTAATGTGAGAATCTTCATTTATCTTGGGATAAAATTAAATTCCAAGCTATCTATTTATAAAAACTCTTAATAATAGTTTTTTTATTTTTTATTATTGACCCAATTGTGAATTAGAGCATTCTGGGATAGGAAAGGAGTCTTGTAAAGTGAGCTGGAGTCTCCAGAGAAAATTCCTTTGTTCTCTGCTTAATGATACTGACACCATCTGCATTTTAAAAATACTTTACCTTATGCATCCAGCTCACTCACGACACCAAGAACTTCACTATACCTCAGATCCCATCCAACAAAAATGTGTTTTAGGTGCAGTAAACATTTGTAACATGAAAAATATAAAGCATTCCAATTTACTGATTTTACACGTAAGATGTGATTGTGTGTTTATGATTTTGAGACTTAAATACTGTGAAGTTCACTAAGGGGCTTCAGAACTACCCAGAAGTTTTCCGATAATAGACATAGTGAGAGAAAAATCTATGGCACTGAGACGTTAAAATTGCTCAGTAAGTATTTGATAAATGGTAAATTTATCAATTTTAATTTTATATGGGCATGGCTTGTTTGTAGTAATAAAAGCAGAACCATGGACTTATACATGCCAAGCGTGTGCATTGCTACTGAACTATCATTCTTTTTTATTAATGTGAGGTATGGCCTCACTAAGTTGACTAGAATGACCTTGAAATCACTATCAAAGTAGGTCTTAAATTTGCCTTCTTCCTTTCTAAAGTACCTGAGTACCTGAGATTACAAGGCTCACCATATTACGGACATCAATTATCTGTATTTAAACTGTCTCGTGAGAAAACTGTATTTTTCTTGTTATACTTGTCTTTAGAAAGGAGGAAATTTGAAATATATAAACTCATGGTGAAAGAAAGATGATACATGGTGGATAGGCAGGCAGACAGAGACAGACAGATAGACAGACAGCTGGTAATAATGTAAATTATCATAAATGACTGTGATTAAAGATGTGTCATATCAAAAGGCTACAAAAACTATGAGAATTTTTATTATTAAAATCAATCACCAAGTTATATAGTTATCACAGTTAGCCTTCTGTTTAGAGCTGCATTTCTTTTTACATAGAGATCTGGCAAGACATTCCCAAGGACTGTGCACATGTGGATTATGTGGCTTGTTAGAATGAGTTGTATTCATAATACTGTTCTGCAGTGTAGCAGAAGGAAGTAAGAATCAAAGTTACCAGTTTTCTTTAACTGCATGGAAGGATGCTAAATGGTGCTGAGTCACTTACTGATTAAGTACTATATAGTAAAGCTGGGGACTTTCAATAAGCCAACAGTCACAAACTAAAGAGGAGAAAAGTGAGCCTGCCATTTTGACCTGATAGCTAACATGTGGAATGGTGCAAATCGCCAAAAATGTGACTTTAATATCAGGTTCCTTTACAATGCAAAGTTATTGCAGTTAGACATTGGCAAACACTGGATTACCTCAAACACCTACCAGATCCATAACTAGATCATTGAGAAGAAAATAACAAATGGGTGATCTGAAACTTTAACACATTTCCAAACTAGTGAAACATTCCCAGACTGTTTATAACCCACATGAACTAAATCTGAGGTTTAGGGGTGAATTATAAGCATGAATATTTTTTAAAACTCTATGCTGACTTCAGTATGCAACTATGTTTTAGAGCCACTAAGCAAAGTGCTGTTTTCAGAAGTGCTTTCAATGCCACTGTAGTTAGAATTCAGCTTTTCCTTCAAATTAATGAGAAAAGACCAGCAGGTGCCAATTTCTTCTCACTTAAAAACAAAGGAATGATATCATACTGAAATTGTAAAGAAGAGCCTTGGCCAGGAGTGACCAGTAATTGAAAAATTCAATAAAGCATTAAATGCAATTAATTTCAAAGTTGAAGAGAGTGGGGCTCTGGAAAGGAAAATGTTATGTATGCTAGAGGCTGTTATAATTCAGTATTAGTGGCTTTGGACTTCTGAACTTGTGACAAGCAAGCTTGCCCAGAGCAATTTTGTAGAAATACAGACTCATTTTTTTTTTCACACTGAACCCACTCACTTTTTGCCTTATTACTGTAGTAGTAATAAACAAAGTGATCTCTGTGCCTAGATGGTTCTTATGTGAAGGACTTACGGAATAAATGGGAAAGGGTCTTTGCTCTGCTGAGTCATTGAGCCAGTGTGTACACTAAGTTGCTGAAATGCAAACACAAGAAATCAAGACAACCCTCCAAGGTTTATATTCATGGAAACTTTAAATATTGTGTAATCCATGTCATCTGTTTCTAAAGTTTTCCTTCAATACAATTTTGTTTTTGGAAAATATGATGTATTATATGTAGCCCTGATGAAAAGAATATTTGTAAGCATGTGTGTGTGTGTGCATGCATAGTTTTGAATGCTAGATTCAGAAAAGTAAGCAGCTGACATCATTCTTTCACTCCTTTCCTGGCATTAGCAGTCATCACAATCTGAGGTTTTGACCTGTCATCTGTATTTTACTGTAGACTGTGGTGATTCTGTGTTCTGCTTCAATGTGGGGCACCTGGAGGTCACCAGAAATTGAGCGTAGAAGGATGGAGCAGAGAAAGAGAACCAGGAGATTGGGTGGGATAGGGTCTACAGGATTCCAGTCTGGCTGGGAGTGTGGGTGGGTGGGGCACCTTCTATGAGGAAGAAATTGCAACTCTTCAATGATACTCAGTGAAACGGTTTATGCACACCTTTATTCCTGAGTGAAGAAACGCTATATAAAGTGTGGGAAGTGAATGCGTTTCATTGGCTGGGACTAAGATGCTGGCGATGCCCCATTGACATGGGGAAGAATTCCTGTGACTACCTTGGGGCCACCTGTGCTGTGTGCTCAGAGGCAGGCATAGAAATATAGAGGGAGTTGTCCTGCTCTGGCCAACTCAGGATGAGATTTTGAATCTCAAGTTTGAGACCTCCCAGGTTTGAACATGCTTCACCTCTCCAGTTCCATGCCAGTTCCCTTTACAGCACGGTGCATGTGTCCCACGAACTGTAAATGGTTGCTGGGTCGCAGATTTGCCTGCTTTAGAGCTTCTCCTGAACTGAACTGAAGGACTCACTTCTCTGGCAGTGACCTCTTTGTGGTGGTTTCTATGGATGTCTATGCCTTGGCTGTTAGAGTGGTACTGCTTATTTTGGTACATTTATACAGTGAGTCATAGTTAAAAAAAAAAAAGGATTTTTAAAAATTTTTTTTATTAATTTATTCTTATTACACCTCAATGTTTATCCCATCCCTTGTATCCTCCCATTCCCCCCCCCATTTTCCCATTATTCCCCTCCCCTATGACTGTTCCTGAGGGGGATTACCTCCCCCTGTATATTCTCATAGGGTATCAAGTCTCTTCTTGGTCAGAATATTCTCCACAGTTGAGTGGAGAGTGTGATATGACTTTCTCACGTACTATGGTGCTTCACATTTGACCATGTCCCCTGGAGGGGGAGACCTGGTGGCACTGAGAGAAAAAAAGGATTTTTATTCCTAAATTTTACTACTCAGGAGTGTACTGCCATTAAATCATAATCTATACCCTATATACAAATGGTTAGTTTTAATACTAAAAATCATACAAGGATAATAGATCTAAAGGCAAAATGAAAAGAGTAAAATTCTAGCAGACTACAGAGAAGAGTACACTTTTGGCCTAGTATCAGGAAAATGTTTTTTTAAAAAGATACCAAGCTATCAACTAAAATCAGTTAAATATAAATTTACCATAAAATTACAAATGGCTACTTAAGGTCTCAAGGAAAACTAGGTAAATTAGACTGTATTGGATTTGGTAATTTTTGTTCATTAAAAATACAGGATTTTCTTCCAATACTTTGAAAGAGCTATTGCAGGCTGTTTAGAAGAAGTAAGTTATACAAGTTAATTGTTAGGTGATCAAAAAAAAATGGTCATATCAATTATTAGTCTATTTTTATCATAAGACTGTACATACTAATTGTAACAGATAGATATGATTCAATGATAGGGTAAAGTAGTTAGATAAGGTCTTCAAAACCTCAGAGACACACAGAATATGGCATTTAAAGATGTTTTTTATTATTTCAAACATACATTTACAACGAGACAGGTTAACTCCTGGCAACACCCAGCCTAGTTCAAAGAAGATGATATGCATCAAAGAAGCTTATGGCTTCAAATGTGGCAAACAAGCCACTGGGCAAAAGGTCCTCTTTCTACCACAGACAGAATTCTGTGTAAAAATGGGCAAGCTTAGATACAGACAGAGTCGGCAGAGAAACTCTGCCAAGAGAGGGTAAGTAAGTCCTCAGTAGTTCCTGCCTCACAAATATGTCCCAGAAGCCTGAGGATGAATCTGCAAATTTATAGAGACATTTGGGTGACTGTTCAAGCAGCAAACCATCTCTGTCATCTTTTCATTTGGGAAGCTGCTAACCTGTACTCCTGGATACTCAGGTAATTAATTTTATTCCTTCTCAAGTCTCTGATGGGGTTGAAGACCAGATAGTTTAGTTTCACCATTAAGCTTAGTTGTTTAGGAATTAAGATGTTTTTAGGTCTAGGTAGACATTTTAAGTTGAGAATAATGATGAAATATGATAGATATTGATTTACATTCAGAATTTTAGACTCACCAAATAGGAAAGATGTTTTCTTTAAGGTTGACAAATACAAATAGCCAAAATACTATGAATGTAACATATATATATATATTTCCTGATTTTTAGTGGTTCTTCTTTCTGTAGGTAGTTTATTGTATATATGTATAATAATATAAATGCATATGTAATATTTATTGAATAAAAATTGTAGAGACAAAAACAAACAAAAAAGAAAAAAACCCTTAAAACTCCATTTTGATGAATGAGGAATAACAAACAATACTACTTTATAGTTAAAAATAGTTCTACAAAACAAGGTAAATGAGTAAAAATTAGGAAAAGATTAATATGTGGACAGACTAAATACACGATAAATTGATAGATAGATAGATAGATAGATAGATAGATAGATAGATAGATAATATTAGGATTTATGCATTGGAGCTGTACAGCAAATTCAGAAATCATGCTGTGCAGCAGATCCATGTGAGAGGTTTTATTGGGGAGGGATATACAGAGACTGTCTCTGGAGACACACAGGGGAGAGAAAAAGAGGAATAAGATGAAGTCCCTTTATAAGATGACCCAGCATTAGCACAGAAAGAACAGACATGGCTTAGGGGACCTAAATCCTGCCAGATAGAATGGCGTGTTTCCATTGATGTTTTTCCAGGGAGACTTTGAAGTTGCCTGTTTCCTTGCCTGTGGTTTGTGCGTTGCTACCTGATTACTAGTGTGTGTGTGTGTGTGTGTGTGTGTGTGTGTGTGTGTGTGTGTATGATAGAAAGATAGATAATAGATGGGTCAGTGATACTCAACAAACCAAACATATAATGATTGTTCTTTTAACTTTTCTCCATTAAAAATCATATTGCTATAGCACTATTTTGAAGGCAGATACTGCTTATCAACTGTACAAAGATACCTTACTAAGTCAGTAAGAGTGTGAGCTGTACAAGCCTTCTGCTGCATGCCTGACCACCTAGATTTGATCTTGAACCCATATAAAGGTGAAGAGAAAAGCATCTCCAAAAAGTCGTCCTCAGACTTCCATACTTTGCACTGGCCTGTGTGTGTGTGCCCATACTAATACGCCATATGCATACACACATGCGCAGACACATGCACTCTAATAATACGCATGTTTTAAATAAAGAAGTAAGTAGATGCCTTCCCACTCGGAGAAGTCTCATTATCGTGACAGGTTCTCCTGCTTTCCTTCATATCATCAGATTCACTCATTAGTGAATGATTCCAACTGATTTTCAGGTACAAAGTTAGTCTTGAAAATCTGGAGAGATCTAACTTGATCTTGATCTTGCTGGTTTGTCTCTTCAATGCCCTATGGGAAGATTTATCCCATTGTAGCTCCCTCACACTTGCTGGATTATTTTCTTTCAGACACTTTTATGGGAATATTGACCAACTCTGCTCAGCTGATAGACAGCTCTACACAAGCACAGAGGGAGCCAAGGTAGACAAACATGGCAATGGGATGCCCCGCAGATTTTCCCTGGTCCTATTAGATGACAGCCATGGAGAAGATGATTGTAACACTAACCTCACTTCTCCATTTAGTAAATGAGAAAACAATAATATTCATTGGCAGTTCAGAGTATATATTCCCAAGTCTTATTTGTATGATAATGAAAGAGGGTTCTAGACTAGCAAGATTCCTGAATCTCTCTCTTTCTCCTCCCTTTCTTTCTCTTCTTTTTTGCCCTTTGTCCTCTTACTTCATATGGATCAGAGATTACATTTTTGACCTTAGTCAATCATAGGTAGAAAGACAGATAGGTGAGAAAGTATAGATGGCAGGTAGATAGATGGATCTTGGTTCTGTCCCCAGACTAACTTCCTGCATTTCATGATATATCTTCACTTCCTTTCAAAGTGTAGAGCACTAAGGGCTCTGGTTTTACTTCTGCCTCACATGATGCACAGGGGTCTATGAAATGAACTATTAAACTGACTCCAGGTTTTTCCTTCCTGCTTTTTCTTTGGTAAGTCTCATCCTTAAGACACAGGTTAATGCCTAACCACTCCCTCTTGGTGACACATGTGGCAACTTTAAAATATCCAACAAATATTTATTTATCTATGGCCTGAAGATGACAAAATCCATCGAGGGAAAAAAAAAACCCAAAAACATTGAATGGTAGGGTTTTTTGTTTGTTTGGTTGGTTGTTTGGTTGTTTTTTCTTTTATTTTGAGGTTCGCATTGTTTTGAAGTTAATTCAGCTTTATGTAGGAACTACAAGATTTGTCCTTTTATTTTTTTAACTACCATCCATTAAACTATAACATACCTCTGAGTCTCCCAGAGGATTATTGTCACAGCATCCAACTTCTCTCAAGAGGCTGCTCTTCATAGCACCTAGAGAACAGAGAATCAGATCCTCGGGGAGCCACACTGCCTGTAATTATTAACAGACTAAAAGTAACCCCAAACAAGAATTGTAAGAGCAAACATTCTACAGTCCAAATGCTAATCAAGTGGGATTTCCAACTGGGATCCAAACATGATCCAAGACAAGGGTAAATAGTTCTCTGGGTTTCTGCTTTTGCCTCTGATTAATAGAAATCCACCACAAGGAACACATGATTAACTGCCAGCTTGGGAGAGAACTCAATCAATGCTTTTTGACATTTAAGTCTTAAATATTACAGAGGACATTGGGAAAAAAGTTTAAAATATACAGGGTTTTTTCCCTTCGTTTTTGAATTATAATAAGTATGGTTTGAAAAAGCAAAGGCAGAATTTCAAGCAGTTTTGTTCGAATGGAACTTTGTATTTTTTGCCTTTTAGTCTTGGTACTGTGGGTCATCCGTGAAGTCATGCGAATATGTGTTTTTTTTTTAATTTTTAAATTTTATATATACATTTGTATTATTGCATACACATAAAATAAATACATAGAGCAAAAAGAGGAAACAATCGGGAATTATATTAATGTTACATCCATAGTGTTTTGGCTATTTGTATATGGCGACCTTGAAGAAAACATCTTTCCTGTCTTGGTGAGTCTAAATTTCTGAATGTAAATCAATATCTATCATATTTCATCTCTGTCAACTTAAAACATCTATCTAAACAAAAAAAAAATCCTAGTCCATAAATCACTAAGCTTAATTGTAAAATTAAGCTATCTCCTCTTCAAGCCCATCAGAGACTTGATAAGGAATAACATTGATAACTTGAGTAAACAGGAAGTGCAGCTTAGCAGCTTCCAAAGTGGAAAAAAAAAATGACAGAGACAGTTTGCTGCCTGAACAGTCACCTAAAAACTGTAACATTGGAGCATCATCTTCAGCCTTCAAACCCAGTATATCTGACATACACATTTGTGAGGCAGGAACAATTGAGGACTTCATTACCCTGTCTTGGCAGAGTTTGGCTGACCACTCTGCCTGCATCCAAGCTTGCCAATTCTGTCAGTGGCCAAAACGAGGACATTTTGCCCAGTGGCTGATTTGCTACATTTTAATCCATCTCCATAAGGAGGTTCTTTGATGATCATCGTTTTCTTCCCATTCCCTTCCACCCTCCTTCTTCTGCCTGTCTCCCTCCTCTACACCACTGGTAACAGCCTATTAGGTTTCATCAGGATAGCCTGTATCCTCTTCCTCCCATGTGCCCATAGGCCACCTTGCTAAGAGGCAGTGACCAATGTGGGAACCCAAGTGCATGTTGGAGGTTAAGCAGCGGTACTCCCCTCTCTCCCAAGTGAAGAACTGGCAGTCCACCAGCTACATTGGAACAGGATATGTTGGTTCTCTGCATACCTTGTCCTTGACTGGTGCATCAGTCAACCCCGCTAACCCCCCACCTCACCCCCGTGCCCGGATCCACAGGGCTTGATAGTCAGCCTGTAGAGCTCCTGCTCTCTCCCAGACCTTCCATCCCCCACTGTACCCCACAACTCTTAGTGCTCTGCCCAGAGTTCAGGTATCTGTCCTGAGCCCCCACTGGGTGGAGTCTCTCAGAGGACATCTATGTTGGGCTAATGTCCACTTAAAAGTGAGTATACACCATGTGTGTCTTTCTGGGTCTAGGTTACCTCACTTAGGATGATTCTAGTTCTATGCATTTGCCTGCAAATTTCAAGATTTCCTTGTTTTTAACAACTGAATGGTATTCCATTATGAGTTCAATTGCTTTACATTATATACAAGAGTGGCTCAAATATGCCAAGCTGTAAAGAAAAGAAATGATAGCAAAAGTTCAGTCAGTGTGGATATCAGAGCTATTCTCTCTGCCATGTGGCTTTCAGGAACTTTCAAGTTCTGTGATAAGATTCTCTACTGAGCCAACTCTCCAGCCCCTCTTTGCCTCTTGACAAATGTCTGCCAGCAGCCAGAGACAGGGTATGTACTGGAGCAAGCTCTGCTCAGCACACACCATGGCATGAAAATCAGCCTTCAACCTCATAGCAGCCAGTAGTAACAGACCTTGCCATTTAGTTTGATTTGTTTGTTTCTCTTTGGTCTTTGTTTGGTTGGTTGGTTTTGTTGTTTATATAGCTGAATGTCATGGCCCAATTTGTCTGTCTGTTTGTTTGTTTGTTTTTCTTAATCTGGAAAATAGTAGCAACTTGTTAAGTCTTTGTATATAGCAAATTCTGTTGGTTTGTATAAATATTAAAGTTTGCATATAAGTTTAGTCTACCTATAGTAACCAATTTTTAAAAGTGTGTTATGATTTTTAGAATTAACAATGACTTGGATTGTTGGAAAAATGCAGACATAAATTTCAATATTTTGGTAAAAAGAAATGAAAATAGTTGTAATAGCTCACATAGTTTTTGCCATCTGTTTATAGCCTGCCTCTCCTAAGGAAAAAGTGCTTGGCATATGCAGTACCTAGGGGCCTTCGGTTTCTGCTGATCACATGTGACAGAAACCTGAACGGTTCTGCTAGGATTCCCAGAAAGACTATGTGAAAACCATAGTTGTAACAAGGACAGTTGTCAAAGCTATGACTATTTAAATAGGAAGCAGCCAACTTTAAGGCCTTTCTTCTCAGTTCCTGTCCTCCTTTGCTCTTCCTGAGCTGGGGTCTCAGGGTCATTTCCAGGAGCTGCTCTAGTGCTTTGAGCTCTGCACCAGTGTTTTGCCTCCACAGCTATATTTTCAAACTGTTTATGTTTCATTAAACTCTTGTCCATAGCTTCTGGGTCAAATGTCAAGAATTTCAGAGAACAATGCTCATGTGAATGTAACATTGCCTGAAGACTTAAACCAGGTACTGGACTGGCACATCATGCTTAAATACCTATGCCCTAGCCTAAAACTACACCATACTGCAGATATGTTTTCTTATATTTTTCCATTTGGACTGTAAGCTCTATGAGATGGAGGGCTTTGTCTGCTCAGCTCCTTCTGTAGATACAGAAGACATACAATTCATTGTTGACTGAATAAGTGGTCTGAGAAGATGACCAGCGTTCCTTTGGGAGCATGCACTTTCACATATTTGGTAAGGACATGGAAGGCTCTCCTCGGGATGATCCCCACAGCACTCTCAGTTCTCTGCCCCTAGAAGCTACCTGAAGAGAATGTTCTAATTTGCAGCTTTGAACAAGAGAAATATAGTACAATATGTGGTGGCTTGAATAAAATGGCCCTCATAGGTTCACATATTTGAATGTTTTATCATCTGGGCGTGCCACTATTTAAAAGATTAGAGAGATTAGGAAGTCTGGCTTTGTTGGAGGAAGTGTATCACTGGGTGGACTTTAAGGTTTCAAAAGTCCATTCCAGGAGCAGTCAGCAGTCTCAGTCTCTCTCTCTCTCTCTCTCTCTCTCTCTCTCTCTCTCTCTCTCTCTCTCTCTCTCTCTCTCTCTTTCTCTCTCTCTCTCTGTCTGTCTCCTTGTGAATCACAGTGCAGTTCTGCAGTTCTACTGTTCCAACAAGCTCCATGTTTGGTAACATGCTTCCTGCCATGATAATAATGGACTGACCCTCTGAAACTACAAGTGAGTCCACAAATACTTTATTTTATAAAAGTTGGGCGGTCACGTTGTCTCTTCCCAGCTATAGAACAATGACAGAGATGCATTGTGTCTACAAAAATTAAAACATGATATTTTGCAACATTGTATGTTAAACAAGCTACATAATTAAAGATGATGGTCAGGGCACATAATTCTAACTTATCACTATCAAGTCTGTTTATGATGCTCATTCATGTTCTCACTTTTAATAAATTATAGAATAATCATAGATTACTGGTTTTGCAATGATAGCATTTCTGAGTATATCCAACCAACCCTTCAATACTTTCACTATATCAATGTTGTCTGATGCTGTCATTGTCTATTTGTTAAAACTAAAAATCATCATTCATTACTTTTTAAATTAATTAACTAACTAATTAGTTTTTGAGACTAGGTTGATCTGTGTCACTTTGGCTATCCTAGAACTCAGTCTGTAAAGCAGGCTAGCCTCCAACTCAGAGATCCACCTGCCTCTGCCTCTGGGTGCTGGGATTAAAGGATTGTAACACCAGTGCTGGGCAAACCATTACATTAAGTGAAACTCTATAAACAAGCTTTTTCATCAGCTTTCAATTCCTATTTACTTTCTGTCACAGCTGTGTCCATTTTCTTTATTTTTATCACCTCCATATCTGAAGGCTATTACAAGGCATCTTTTTTTTCATTTTTTATTAATTTATTCTTGATACATCTCAATGGTTATCCCATCCTTTGTATCCTCCCATTCTTCCCTCCCTCCCATTTCCCCTTATTCCCCTCCTCTATGACTGTTCCTGAGGGGGATTACCTCCCCTTGTATATGCTTATAGGGTATCAAGTCTCTTCTTATAGAACGTCCAATCTGGTGGGTTTGTCTGCTGGCCAGACTTGAGTTTGGAGATCTAAGAAAGAACACAGTATAATTGAAGAATCCTACTTGTTGCCTGCCCTAAAGGGAATGCAGATCATGACAGAGATTGTGTTAACTTTCAGTATTTGATCACTTGGCAACAAGCAGTGCCAGGAAAGTTTGTCACTAAAAGTTCATATTTTACTCTCATGTAGTTAATTAAAAAAAAAAAAAAAAAAAAAAGTAAATGGCTCTCACAGTTTGAATCTGCATTGTCCCTGAAGATCCATGTGTTTAGGAGTTGGTTACCAGACTGCTACACTGCTGATCAGTTGTGGAATGAAGCTGTTTGTGGTGGTGGTGGTGGTGGTGGTAGACAGTGAAAAGATGTTGGGTCTCTAGGGCACACTCTTGAAGAAGAAATTGGGGCACATGTCCTTTCTTTGCTACCATTCAGACTTCTTCTACTGAGCTATCCCAGTCACAATAAATTACTTGGAAATACCCAGTGTAAAAGGACAAGTAGCCATGAATCATAAAATCCCTGACACTTTTAGTTCTAATAAGGCTTCCTTCCTTAGATGTTTATGTGTCTCAGGTATTTGTTATACCTTAAGATGGCTAAGGCCCTTATCCATCCCACCTTCAATTGGGGAAGAAAGAAGAATTTAGCTTGTTGGCCTGTCTCTAAAACTTTCCATTTTGCTGAAAATTTACAAAAGGGAGATTAATATAAGTGAAACTGGATAAATTTCAGAAATATGATTGATTGCCAATAAACAAAATAGCAACTTGTACCAAAAATAAAAACAATAACTAAATGCACATAAAACCACAAAACTTAATAAAAATGCAGCCATAGGTGGGCTGCAGCCATGACTAAAGGAAAGGGATGAAGTGATTTATACCTCCTTCATGCTGTCCATCTCCCCTTGGCTTTCATTGACTGTGAGTTTTAAGCTCTAATATGAGCAGACCCTTTCCCAGAAACTTGGAAGAACACAGTTACCTTGTGCTGCATGGTTCACTAACAGAAATGAAAAGGCTGCTTTCTGACCGCTAACACAAAAGAAGGGCTCGGATAGTCTTTGCTCGAGGCAGAAGCTGTGGCTGGCTGAGTTGAGATCAGTAGGTAACAGAAGGAATAATTCATGGACTCTGTTGAACAAAATCTAAGAGAGAGTAGGAATGTTGGATGGTTGGCCAGAGATACACATTTACATAGCTGATAATGGTTAGAAGACATTAAAGAAGAGTTGACCAGGCAAAGCCTGACAAGTGTACAAATTAGTACACATTAATAGATAACTGCACCTATACACGAATTTCAAAGCACAGAGCTATGATATTCCTTGTATACACTATGAAGTAACCACATGATTCAGACAGCCTACTGGTTGTTCTCTTTTAAAATGCATGCTTTACAGTAATAAGAGTAACTATGTTATTTGTGCAAAAAATGTTTCTCACACTGTGAGGAACAGTATTTTTGAAATTGTATTAAACATCATAAATTGTGGGAAATGAATCAAAGTATCTACTTTGTGACTCTTGTTAATATTCTATAATATCTACTGTAATAGAAATATTATATGTTAATATGTTATGAGACTTGACAAGTATGTGAAATAGTGATATAATAACGTTGTATGAAGCAATTTACCCTTACCAATATGCTATATATCAAGTATAAAAAGAATATGAGATAGATGATTTAAATTCTTACGCAGTATCCTTTCTAAACCTTTGATATTGTTTACATAAAAATATGTGAAACTATTAGAGAAAATAAAATAGTTATGAAAATTGAACATTTGAATAATAAAAAATAAATATCCACAAGTTATGCCACTAAAACATTTTTTAGAAACTCAAAAATTTAACAATTCATTATAATAATTTCTAGCTCCGAAAGAAAATTAATTAATTGTGTACCATGTGATTAATATGTAAATTAAATAACAAGGGAATGTATAAAGAGCTGCATCTTTGTAAATATTATCAAATAGATTATATGTAAAATATTGAGATGTGTAAACAGAGAAAAGTTGTATAAATCTTCCTAAAGAAGTTATATATAAAAAATAAATTTGAGACAATGTTATTTATAGAAAGTTATTAAAATCCTGTATCTGCATCTCAATGTTAAGACTTGAAGCACATTTTCTAACAACTATGAAGACACAGAATTAAAATGATATATTATTTCAAATTAAAGCAAAATCCTCAAGTATAGATTCCAAGGACTACTTGTAATTATAAACGTAAGATATTTATCTGACTCTAAGATCTGATAAACATATCAGAGAACAGAATTATTTGTCAAAGGTGGTGCAAAGTACTATTGAAGTTGAATACAAAACATTGATACTCACATAATCATCACCAGTTTTCAGAATTTTCTGTACTTGTTTTTAGTTTTTGTTTATTCATATTTTGTTTTTAAACTGTTTTAAGTAAATGTTTGACTAAACATCTCTAAAAAATCATAACCATTTTCTGGTAAACAAATAGACAATTTAGGAGGCAACCATGCATATCGTTGCCTTTTAGTGTTCATTTTGAGCAAGATGAATGGGAGAGGAAGAAAAAGGTCAGATAATATGATCACAGTGAAGGCATCTTGTGGTTTGTGTGCAGGATTACTATGGAGACATTAGGATGTGATGCCAGCAGATGCACCTTATTTAACCGGAGCAGGGAAGGGCACTGAAGGCAGTGTCTGGCTCCATAGTAAATGCCCAGCCTTGCTCTGCAATTCTTGATTTGCTTTGTATATCTAGAGTCAGTCCTTTCAGCAAACCGAGTAGGAGTTGGTTCAAAAATTAAAAATGCAATCTATACATTAAGGTGCACTGGATTTTAAATAAAATACACTATTCCAAGACTTTCAAACCTTCTCATGTTTTTCTATCCAAAATTCTCTTCCACAAACTCCTGTAAAGCTAGCCTTTCTTTCATTTCTATTCTACTTTAGAAACCTCTTATACATTACTTCAGCTGACAACTGTCTCATTTCCAAATTCCCACTGTATTTTATCATCTGAACATCAGCCATTAAGAACCAATGATAAATTTTGGGTCTAAGTTTTTGTCAGTAGGTTGGTGCATACAAGATGGAAAGTTATAAAGATAAACCAGAGATTGAGGGAATGTCCAAGGAATTCCTGGCTCAACCTAAGACCAACCCCGTGTGAAAGAGCCAACCACATTACACTATTAACTTTACCCTGTTATTCTTGCAGAAAGGAGCTTCTCACAGCTGTCCTCTGAGAGGCTCCATTCAGCAGCAGATCAAAACGGATCCTGAGACTCACAGCCAAATTTTAGGCAAAGCACAGGGTGTCTTATGGAAGTGTGTGTCAGGGGGGCGGGGTGAGAATAGAAGGACTTGGAAGGGACAGGAGCTCCATAAGAAAACCAACAGAGCTCCATAATAAAACCAAACTAACCTTGGCCCAGGGGCCTCGTTGAGATTGCAGTACCAACCAAGGACCATGCATGAACTTGACCTAGGTCCCTTATATATACATAGCCAGTGTGTATCTTGGCCACCATGTGGGTTCCCTAGAAAGGGGAGAAGGGGATGTCTCTGACAAGGACTCTGTTGCATACTTTTCAATTACCCCTTCCCTAATGGGCTGCCTCACCAGGCCACAGGAGAAGAAGATGTACTCAGTCCTTATGGCACTTGATTGTGCTGCTTTGGGTTGGTGGGAGGAGCCTCCTCTTATTTGTGGAGGAGGGGGTAGGAGGGAAATAAGGGAGGGTGTAATCAGGAGGAGAGAAGGGAGGGCCCATGATCAGGATGTAAGGGAATAGGTTTAAAATAACAAAATATAATAAAAAAGAATCAATGATAAAACCTAAAACCAAGCATGGTTTGAGAATAGAGCTTATTGGAGAGTTTGGGCTCTAAGAAAGAGATTCTTCATGGGCTCATGTGAACATGAAAATCTATGATAATCTCATTGTATCTGTAAGGAATGCATGAAGATCTGACAACTCATTCCAAGTAGAGTTATAGATTTGACACGATTTCAATTAAAAACCTAGTGAGATGCTTTATGAAACCTGACAAACTGATTCTAAAATTCATTAAAAGTGTAAATGACTAAGACCTTTTAATATATTCTGAAATAAAAAGAGTAGTAATAAAGTAATAAAGATATTGCCAGGCATTAGAACATTTCATAGATCTAGGATAATTATTACATCAGAGGGACATAAAACTCGCAGAATAAAAATATCAGCGAAATGATATAAAGTACATTATCAAAGACAATATGTGCACAAAATATTTGGCATAAACCCTAAATTGAGCAAACAGCTTAAGAAATACCAATGCCTGTACCTAATATAAGGACATAGCAGAATACTCTAAAAATAAAACTCAGAATATAAAACTAATATTTTTATTTCTTGTACTAGATTTCAACATTGTTTATTGCCTTAAAAGAATTACCTATGGATTGTCGTTCTGGGAAAACAATAAGAAATGTGAATTGTTACTACACTGAGCTATCTATCTGTCATGTCTGTCTAGCTGAGAAAGAGTCATTGTGATGCACAATGACCCACAGTCAGTTCCTGCTCTAATGTCTTAACTAATGGAGATGAGAAAATAGAATCCATTTCCTTGCCATGCTTTAAGCCCGGCTGGAGTTCTTAGTCATCAGGAATGCTCATTATATTTAGGAAACAATGCACTTGTACTCCAGCAACATATGCAGAGTTACAGCTTTGAGGCCAGTAATCATTTTGATAAATTATTATGTCTCACCAAGCTTCACACATAATATGTTATATATAATGTTACTTCTTTCTTCAGGTCAAAGCCAAATGTAAGAGTACAAATATTCCTGCAGATGTCATTGCATAATTTTTGATACTAAAATATATTTCTATGTGATGAGAGGCATATAGGTACCTGTGTGGTTGGGCCCAGAAAGATGGAACAGTCAGAAAGATTTGTAAAGAAATGAGAGCATAGATGAGGCTACCATTGTTGGATTTGTAGCAGCAGCGATGCCAGTTCATACATGCATAGAGCAAATGTAAAAACTTTGCAGGTTCTCCAACTGTATGTATGTTCACTCTACCCCAATGGTTCTTTCTTATGCTGGTGAAGAATTAACACAGCCTGTGCTTCATCTTAGCAAGGTTCACACTTGCTTTATTTAATACATTGAATGACCAAACCAGCTTTCTACATCTGTTTTCTTTTCACTGATGTTTGTTTTTGAATTTGTATACAGTTCAAGATATAAATATTACATGATATAATCCAACAATATTTTTCAATTCATTCAAAATTTGAATTGTGATGGACCATCAAAACCATCTGGCAAAGTAGTGAAATACCTGTCATAAAATATGGGTTACTAAGCTTCCAAAGGAAACAATATTAGGACATTTATTTTAATATATTTTCAAAATAGCAATAGAAAAAATTTTAAAGTACACATATTATTTAACCAATAACTTTTCAAAGAAAGTCTACTTATTTCTATTAGTCCTGAGTTTTACGAATATGGATAAATAAATCTTTGTCAAAGATAGAACTATAAAATGATACAAACTTTCTTGGCTACCAGGATCTTTATTTTTTATTTTTGATTTATTAAAAACTACCTTGAAACCTTCATGTAAATAAACTTAGTTGAAAAAGACGCTGCCTTTTTTCTTTGAATTTAGAAATAAGATATCTCTACTGGTCTCTGAGAAATTGGTACTTTTATGGCTTTAAATATTTGTCCATTTTAACTAGAACCTGACTAATAATGTGTTTTATAGCAATTTAAGATTTAAAATTTTATTCCCAAAGTCTTATTTTGAAGATTTTGCATAGATAAATAGGGTGGATATTATTTTACCCCACATATGTATACCATCAGACAGTGCTGGCAACCTGCACACTCTCTATCTGTTCTTCACATTTGAAGTTATTCATAATCAAACTTTGTCTCACCTCTATACTTAGTGTGTAGCCTTCCCAAGTGACCATTATCTGCACATCTGGGATCTTGCACATACATGCATACATACTTGATTCTCAGTTTTTGCAGTGGATACAATCTATGAAGTTTTCAACAACACTGAACATTGAACTACTGTTCTGGTAGAAACAGCAAGGTAATATATAAAGATTTGATCAAATTTCTTCAACTTATTAGCAGAAAATATTTTCATATTTGTTTCTACCTGAAGACATTGTATTTAATATGTATAGAAAATTCATTAGCAGTGAACCCAATAGCCATTAGCACTACAATTCACACTATGTGAAGCTAACCTAACACATTTTCTCCATAAACAAGTAGAAGCCCTACACATGAGACTTGTTTTAGCAAAGTCACTGGAGAAACACATAAAAATGAGAAAAGATGGCACTAGACAAACTGAGAAAACAACGCTTGCTGAGAGTGCTGAGAACTAAAACAAGAGTTAAAACACCACTGTGTGCATCATCAGCTGTTAATATGGACATTGGGACACTCATAGTCTTTGCTGTTCTATGCTTGATTGCAGGTAACCCTAAAGCCTGCTCAGATATTCTATTGAACAAGTAATGTTTTTTAAAAATCTGCAAACAATGAAGGCTATATGAAAAAGGAAACAACACTTTAAAGTTTATATATATTCCCATGCACGGACACACACACACACACACACACACACACACACACACACACACACACACACACACACCCCTTCTTATCATTAAGAAGGCATATCTACAATGAATTTTGAAAACCATGTACATTTTGGAAAATATTTAGTCAGTGGCTGAAGATCAGGTATTTAGACTACCCATAATTTCTATCTGAAAATTAATAGAGAGATCTGAAAAATGAAGTACAAGCCAAGATAGGCAAACCAAATAAACTAACCAAAATGCATAAATCGTTAGAAACATTACATGGTACAAAGAGTTCCCCCTGTGTTTCTTGAGTTCATTCTGAGTAGGTATTTAAATGGATTCTTCTTTATTGAAAAGTATGAACATTGTTAATATCTTGTATTCATTTATTATTTAGTTGTGGAATGTAATATATAACAGTTGATTCTATGTTGCCTTTTTTGATACAGCACATATCATTTCATACACATTTGTTATTAAACTAGCTCTTCCTCACTGAAAGCTTTTTCTTGGGTAAAATATTACTTTATAAGCATTAATATTCATACATGCACACAATAAAAAAATAAATGTCTCAAAGACAGTGAGAACCAACCTGAAGTTATCTTCTAATCTTTATATGTATACTATGGCAGGCACATACACACACAACCACATATACACACATCACAGACATAATACCTTAACAGGCACAAAGATACATAAAAATTGATATTAAAATGAAAAGAGATAAAGAATGGCACCTAGTTTTGACTTCTGGCCTCTAGATATACATACAAGGGTGTACATCTATGTACACGTAAGTACACAGTCTCTTCCATTCACAGTGTGCAATTACTACATACGCAGACTTTTTTCTTTTCGTTAATTACTCAAACAATACAGAAAACAAGTATTTACATACTTTTTACATTGTATTTGGTATTATAAGTAATCGTAAGATAATTGAAAATGAATGAGAAATTTCATATAGGCTCTATATAAACAATACTCCATTGTAGGTAAGGGATTTTATCATCTGGATATTGGGCTATCTGAAATCCCCTAAGAAAAGAACAAGAAGAAGTAGAGAAATGCCTGGTTTTTTGAAGGAACATATATAGAGAGAATTACAAAGGAACATTTATTTTAAATTTAAAGTTTAAAATTTAAAAGTTCACCAATGATGTCATAAATATGTATATATATTTCAAGATGTAATTAATATAGGTAGTGATAATGTTATCATTTCGTTAAATAGTATATACATATATATATATAATTGTATTAAAATAGTAATAAAACATCTCTAATTCCCATGCCCTAACCTATGTAATCTCTACCCATTACTAACATGATTTATACACTTCACAAATGTGTTTATTCTTCTGGTCAGTTGCCTACACAATATATTTTATCCAACCATCTGTGCAAACACACATTAGAAAATGGATATAAGCTATTAAGTAATTTCTTATATCTAACTCTTCAAAATCCCTGCTTATAAAGTTTATATATATATATATATATTTGTAAACTTCTGAGACCAAAATCTTCATGGAAATTTAGGAAGAAATTGTTAGATTCATCCAATTTGATGTAATTTTCCAATTAAATACTCTAACCTTGGCATGAGAAATGGCTTTCATTTATATGAAACATTTGCATATCTTTATGGGGTATAGCATATTTTAATACATTTATATATTATATATTTATCAACACAGGGTAGAGACATTATCCATCCTCACAAGCATTTAATATTCCTTCCATATAAGAACATTCAAATACCTTTTGTGTAGCTACTTTGAATCATGCAACACAATACTGTGAGTTATAATCACCCTCTGTGTAATGGATCTCCAGAGCTTATTTGCCTGTCTAGGACTGTGCACATTACCCAAGCTCTCAATGCTTCTCCCAACTCTCTGGCAACTACTTTACTTCTATTAGATCAGAGTTAGGGTATTTAGTTTTGTGTTGTGTCACTTTGTGCATTCCAATGAAATCACTAACAGGGGAACCTTTGTGTCATTTTACAATATTCTTAGTACCAGTTGTTATATTTGGAAGTATTCAAGTATTTAAACTGATTTGAGGATCTGAGCCAATGAGTCAGACAAAAAGTGGTATCTTACTGCAATCTTAAATGAAGCTATTTGTGAGTGAGCTAGTAATTTAAGCATGTGTTATATATGTCTAAAACCAGTGTATGTGTATCTGTGTGTGTGTGTGTGTGTGCCTATCTGTGTGTGCACACACTGTGATATTTGCTGTGCAGTTCGCTATGCTATGTACCAATTTTACATGATGTTGTGTGGTAGTGATCTTTATCATTGATTTGTAAGAGTATTATGGTAAGAAATTTAAGCATTTGACTGGCTTACGAATTGAATATAATTTTCTAAGTTTTACATTTATATTTAGATTATATTTCTAATCTTTTAAAAAATTTAGTCAAGTTTGTAACCTTCGTTTTTCTAATTAGATTCGAGCAGTTGTAGAGTTAAATTGCAAAGGATCAGTGTTTTCTTAGTCTCTACTATATCAGCTGAGTTTTTTTTTTTTAATTTTGTGTGAGAAATAAATATACTTTAAGGTGTTGAAGTCCTATTTATCTCTGGAAATAAGACTTCAGACGCACTGGAGTTATTGTACTATAAAACAACTATAATAAACAATAGTAACAGCTTCCATTTATTATTGACAAGGAAGTATTTGAGTGGATACATTATATCATATGTAATTTAACTGAAGAAATAATATAATTAGGTTTGCAATACTGTCACCACTACCCAATTATAGAAATTTAAGGCCTGGGAATATTAACATTTTGTCAAAATTAATGGAGGAAACTAGGACTAAAATATACCCTATTACTGAAACTATTCATTAAACTATCTCTTACTGTCCAATTATATTTCCTAGTATGCTTATGTTTGTTATAGATGTCTATAGGAAGGTACATATTGCAATTTGATTCCAACTTATTTGGTATTCACATTTAAAGAGGCTGAAGATTAGCCACAGAATGAACAGAGCTGAATCTCATTGTTATCAGGCACAAAGTGTGTGTCAGACACTTATTCATGTAATAGCTATTTACTGAAGGCCAAGACTGGACACATGGTGAAGGAGGACAGAAATACACTTTACGATAAAGTGATTTAAGAGATAACAAATAAATGCCATCTTGGCTCACGAAACATTTTCCACTTAGAGATTTTGAATAATGACTGAACAGAAACAGTAAAGCATAATGAATCATAGGGAACCTCATTTGTGAGAGTAAGATTCAGTTCCCACACTGGCCATTACTGTGAGTCCTGCTTTCCAGCTTCTCCGGACTAAACACTCAGCCCTTTGGTACTGTCGAGATTATAAAGAGCTGTTTTCTAATATAAACAAGATTAAATATCCATGGGGTGAGAATTAATTGAAATCAGACCATGACCCAAGAAAAGAAAACCCTAAGCACTGTCTATGTATAAATATAATAACTTAGAATATTCTAAGACAATATTTGTATAATAGACAAAAATATCTAATAATAAAGTCATTGAATAAGTATAACATTTTACTGAACAGAATTTTTTGTATAATTGGCCGTATATTAAACTTACATCACAATTATGAACATATAGTTAACCAACTCTCAATTATCATTGACAGCCTTATAACATTGAAAGTTAGATGTTTAGGAGTGATTTCTTGTTACTTCCTGGTGTCATGAGTACATGAAGGTAAGATAATATCAATGCAGGTTACAACAGTAGAGCCAGTGTTTAGATGTTATGAAAGATTAGGTACATGGAAGATTAAGTACAGGAAAGATTAGGTATGTGATTCACCAACACTTTGAATTGTGCCTCCACTCACATCAATAGTCAATAATCACTCCTGAAATGACTACATATATAGATTAGTCATTGAGCATAAATATACTAAAATCAATTGATGTTTACATTAAATGTTATTCTTGACAATTACTCAAAAAAACTTAATTCAAGGTTAATGACATATTGACTAAAAACTATGTTATATTTTGTTTAATTATATTGTACATGTAGAAAATATGGATAAAAATAGAGAAAAAATGAAACTAAATGGTACAGTTCCATATATTTGTTTTGATATGGATGTTGTGATATATTTATAATTTTAAATAAAATAATCTACTTTTAGTTTAATAAATAAATAAATAAATAAATAAATAAATAAATAAATACAAACCAAAGAATCTCAGCAACACAGAGCCCATAAGCACTGTTTCCACTACCGCAAAAAACTCTGTGCTCCATATCAATCCTATGTGTCCAAAAAATTAGGTCCAGAGACTTTTGCTAAGCTAAGATAACCCTACAGGGGGACTGATGTCAGTCAACTGAAGCGGGGGGGGGGGGGGGGAAGGGGCGTTGGGTATTGCAGCAAAATTTGTTTCTGTTTTTTGTATTTTTTTTTGTTTTTGTCTGACCTAAAAAATGCAGCCTGATGCTTCTCATAAGTACAATTGTTTTCAGCATCATTGCTATGTCCTTCTCCTTTGAAACACATGCCACTTGTAGTCTCTGGTCTTTGTTGAAAGTTGTGAAATATTGTTAAGGTAGAAATCAGAGTAAAATATTTTGTTATTGTTTTCCCTATAATTTGAATCACTGCACATACTACCTATTGTCTGAAGTCACAGATTATATGTGAACCAAATATTTATAGATTATCAAAAGTCCTTATATTATGATAAAAATTTGTTTCTATAAAATCTTAAAATTATAAGCTATATGTGCTCTTTATTTTGACAGACTTTCTGGCAATCTCTTACTTTAGGATCCATTGGGAGAGATATCAAACTCTCTTACTATGGAAGTCATGAAGAAGCCTTCTTCCTGTTGACAGTTTCAGGACCATCAGAAACATTGTTTAAGTGTGTACATGCTCACAATCACAGCACTAAGTATTAGTTTTCATTATTTTCTCAGATATTATTGTAATTTACTCTTATTCAGGTATCAAGGTCCTAAACATACAAGTGGTTCCTCATGAGTAACTGAGGAATAGAGCTGCCTGGTACATAAGTGAAAGTTCTAGAATAATAATCATGGAGACTCCCTAGGAAAAGTATTACATAGCTGGCTCTGCACATTCCCTCTTTCCTACTGTCTGGGCGTTCATACCCAAGGCTGTAATTAGGGATATGAAGACATGCACTCTCAGATGTGTAAGGCTTCCTTACTCAGATGACATGGGAACATTTGAAGAGTCAGGTTATCTCTATGTTAAAAACCATTCATCTCCCATGATTTCAGCTGCAGTAGGGCAACATGCCAATAAATTTGGGGCCTGTGTACGGGCTTGTTATGAACAAAAATCAACACTGGTCACCTAATGGAAGCATGGGCTCTGTGCTTCACAATCCTACCTGCCAGTTTGTCAATTACTTTCCACAGTGACCCAATCCTTGAGCTAAAGTGTCCACTGCATTTTCAAATGGGAGAAAACAAAGCCTTCAGATCCTCAGCTACTGTTAGTCCAGGGTGCGTGCACCATCGGGATGCTGATTAACCTTGAGTGCTTGTCTTACACAGCACATTAAGCTCCTTAGTCTCGGATCAGAAAAGGTTAATTTTTTTAAAAAGATAATTGAAATTGCTTTATTGTCTGTAACTTCATATGTCTTATGAGACTTTATTTTAATTATGAAAATATTAAAATTCTTTTTACATGGCTAAAATTATTCTGAACTTGGTGACAGTAAAGTTTAGCTAACTGAGCATTCATGAGAACATGTGGGAGTTTCTCTAAGTCTGTTTCTATTGATAAGTTTAAATAAATACAGGAGACTAAGAAGCTCATAATGAGCCTAAAGCAGCTTGTATTGGGGAATGGAAAGGAGGCATCTACACAGTCCCATTGTCTTAACCTCTGGTCAGAGCCTTCTAACTGCATCACAACATGACAGATGGCATCATGGTGAGAAGATATTCATGATAAAGCCACAGAGATGAAGGTGGACTCACTGGCACTCTCTGTAAGAAGAGTTGGGGACAGCTTCATTGGCTTGAAAGGCTCTTCTCTACAGCAGTTGCCAGCTTTGTAGCCACGGGGAGGTAGGAGGGGGACCGGGGTGGGGGGGGGTTGGAATCCTTACACTTCAGATTTCTGAGACTTGTAAGCTTTGTTTATTTCCTGAGTCTTGGGGAGTTGATCCATGTTAGCATATTTCAATTTAAAAGGCATTTCTGTATAGAGCCATCATCTTTATTCAACTCCTTCAGTTTTGGCCACTTTTCTTCCTTGTTGTCTGAGCCTTGAAGGAGATCATATAGATGTTGGTTTACATTTTTTTCATCTGCTACTGAATGTTCTGCCACTAAAGCCATAGAAACAGTTGCTTAGCCACTGAACCGGACCACTTAGGAGTCTCTACATTTCACCTCTCATTGCAAAAGCAGAGATCTATTTCTATGACTGATCAAAGCTGACAGTGACAAAAATGTGTAGGGATAAAGAAATAAACAAAGTTTCAAACAAATAAACAAATAAAAATAAATAAAGAAAAGTTTGGTGGGGAGTTTGAGGGGCACACTATAAATGTTTAAAAAAAACAACAGTGTTTTGGTTCACCACTGAGGCCTATTACCTCCTCAGTTTCCTCCTGTGGAGAAGATATTAAGTCTAGTCCAAAGTGGGTACATCTTGCCGGCCATATTGATGGTGTAGCATGCCGGGTCCTTACCTTTTCTGAGCTGTCTGTAACAGTTGACTAACTATCACCTTCCAGCACTTTGAAAGTGATTTAACTTCCAGTTAGGTTCCTCTCTGAATTCTCCTTGTCTCAAAGAAAAAATGTCACTTTCAGTTATTTCTAGTGAGAGATCCATACCATGTAATTCTGAGGGGGCAACCAAAAGCAGTGTCAGTAGTCTGTATGGGACTTTAGAATCTCCTTGGTTCTAGAAAGGTAGTTTTCTCCCATTACTAGAATTTTCACACAAAAATTCCATGATCCTCAGAAGAAACTGTTACCATAAACCCTTTCTTTCTTTCTTTCTTTCTTTCTTTCTTTCTTTCTTTCTTTCTTTCTTTTTTTTTCTCTCTCTCTTTTTAAGCTGTTGTATTTACTGTGGATTTATATGCTTTTACTAAGGTATAAGGCACTCAATGTTGAGCATTATTATGGAATGCCTTAAAAGAAGATGGGCAGGATCCCTGAAGGCCAACTACTATCCATTGCAAGTGTGGAGGAACCTAAGGGAGTACTATACAGGAAAGGTTAGTAAGGACCAATATACCATGAAAAGGACTCATAGGTTCTATCGGCTGCACAGACAAAAGAGCAACATTGGATTACTGGCATGAAGGAGTGCAATTATCTTACTTAAATTTACATAATGCATAGGCATTTTTCCTGGCTCCATCAGGCATCTTCATCACGAGCTGCTGCTGCTGCAGCTGCTACTGACACAGAACTGCTGTGTACATTCCTGGCCCTGATGATCTCCTGAGGCTGACTTGTGTGACTGGGTCTTCCTAAGATCCAAGGGAGATACTGCTCTGCTTTTGACTCTTGTTAGTGAAATGTGATTCCTCAATCTGACAGAGTGAGCCAATACTGTGAATCTTGCCTTTACACCAACAACGCCTAGCTTCACTCACATTATCTGAAGCCTTCATACCTCACAAAGATCATGTCTCACCCAAAACATAATATTCTTATGGATCCTGAGGTCTCTGACTAATTCCTCTCATTCTTTTTTTTTTTTTTTTTTATTAATTTATTCTTGTTACATCTCAATGTTTATCCCATCCCTTGTATCCTCCCATTCCTCCCCCCCCCCCATTTTCCCATTATTCCCCTCCCCTATGACTGTTCCTGAGGGGGATTACATCCCCCTATATATTCTCATAGGGTATCAAGTCTCTTCTTGGCTACTTGCTGTCCTTCCTCTGAGTGCCACCAGGTCTCCCCCTCCAGGGGACATGGTCAAATGTGAGGCACAGAGATAAATGGATTGAGCTAGAAATGATCATAATTAGTGAGTTAACCCAGAAGCAGAAAGAATCAAATGGTATATACTCACTTATATCTGCATACTAGCCCAAGGGGCATGTCCCACAAAAGCCTTCACTTACCAGGAAACTGGGACAGAGGGGAAGGCATCCTATTGGGACTCTAAATGAGAGACGCATGGGAGAACAGCAAAATAAAAGGATACAGAGGGTCCTAGAAATCTACAAGTAGAACAATATGATAGGCAGATTTGGGCCCAGGGGTCCCGCTCAAACTAAGGCACCAGCCAAGGACAATACAGGAGGTAAACTTTAAACCCCTTCCCAGATCTAGCCAATGGTCAGAATATTCTCCACAGTTGAGTGGAGAGTGTGATACGACTTTCTCACGTACTCTGGTGCCTCACATTCCTCTCATTCTTAACTGCTCTGTGTTTACAGTCGCATCCAGTGAACTCGGCATCAAATACTGCCTCTCTCCTGCCCTATTACTTGAGTAATGCTTCCCCTTCCTCTACCATTCCTCATCCTTAATATGTATGAAGCCCTAAATGATAAAAATCAAAATGTTCTTAGTGGCTTATATCTTAGTACATCAAGGACAGATTTCCTTCTTACTGCCTGAGCTATTCAGTGTTTGTCTTAAGGGAGCATCAGTAATTCTCCTACTCAGTTTCTCCATTGCTACAGCACTCAGCCAAATCCAGTCTGCCCCATGCCCATGGTTTCATGAGACAGATGATTCTTTGAAGCCACTATGCAATTCAACAAGATCCTGACCATCATTGTTTTGCGTTGGGCCATTATCAAGCACCAAGACGCGTTTCGGCTTCATAGAGAACTGGTATCTAACAATTTAGTCCACAGCAGATGTATACATTAAGCAGCTTTGTATTTCATTAAAATAATAATGGACCAGTTGTGCCTAGAAAAATGTAACACATATCAGTATTTATTCTATCCCTGAAATGTTTATGTATGTTCAATCATAAAAACCTTTCTGTTTACTTGCATTCCACAAAAGTAGAGGGTGTTTTAAATGAACACTTGTATTCCAAATTACCTCCTGCCAATTTCAAGACATTTGTAGCAATTATATTTTGTTTTGAGTTTGAATGAATAATCGCAGAGTAGAGAAAGATAGAAGATTTATATTCAATTGTCTAGTATGTGCTAAGAGATGTAAAAATCAAGATATTGATAAGGCAACATTTTGAATGGGAAAAGATTTTCTCCTGTGTATTCAGCAAATTATCTCTGCATTTGTTATACCAGTTACCATTTAGAGTCTAAACTGGAAACACAAAAGCCTAATATGTGATTTGTTTGCTATAGCACTTGCCACACACAGGAAGAGTGTATCCTCTTAATATCACAATCTTTACTAACAAATATATTTAGCAGAAAACCAGGGTATAATAAATAATAGAAAAGCTAACACAAACTTTTGAAAGACCTAGAAGAGTTACTATCAGCTGCTGAGTTTCTCACAAATGTCTTCTGTTTTCTGTCTGTCAATGTGGCAGAAAAGATACAATGGAAGAATACCAAGGAAAGCCACGGAAATACAAAGGGACACATGGATCTTCCATGCGTATAAATGACTTTCCAAAGACTAAAGAATACATTTTATCAAAAAAAATCATGTAAAAATTTAAACGAAAACTTGTCTCCTTGGTTTTTTTTTTTTTTTTTTTTTTTTTTCCTTCTTGCTGTGATGACATATCCTGATAAAAACAGCTCAAGGAGTGATAGGCTTATCCTGGTTCTAAGTTCAAGGATATAGTGCAACATAATGGGGAAACCAAAAAGGCCAGAGCTTGAGGCAGCTGATCACACTATATCTATAACAAAGGAACAAACAGCTAATAAATACATCTTAGTGCTTAGCTCACAGTGTTCATTTATACAGTCCTGAATACCTTGCCCAAAGAATAGTCCTTTAACTAAGATGGGTTATGCCACATAGATTGATATAATCAAGATAATCCCTCCAAGGCATACCCAGAGGAGCAGCTCCCAGGGTTTCTAGAGCCTTTCAACTGACAATCAATTTGGTAGTTACACTGACATTATCAGCGAATTAATAGAAGTCATATGGAAAATGATTTTTCTTTATTTACCTCAACCAGTTTTTGCGAGAGAGAAAGAGAGAGAGAGAGAGAGAGAGAGAGAGAGAGAGAGAGAGAGAGAGAGAGAGAGAGAGAGAGAGAGAGAGAGAGAGAGAGAAAGGAGAGAGTTTCTTTACATTTTATAAGGTATGTTAATGGAATTCCAGATTATTGAGATATAAACTTTATCTATACCAAGTGTGCTGGTGAGTTTGTATCAACTTGTTGCAAATTAGAGGTACTCTGGGAAGAAAAAACATGATTGTTGACATTACTTCCGTCAGACATATTTGTGGGCATGCCTGTGTGGTATTTTCTTTCTTTTATAAAATTTATCTGTAATTTATATATTGACTTTACATCCTGATTGTAACCCCCTCCCTTCTCTATTCCCACTCCCACATTCCAAGCCTTTTGCTTCTACCCAGGCCCCCTCCTGCCCCAACCCCACCACATCAAGTTACATGAGGACTGAGCTCATCTGAATTCACTGAGGCCAGGCAAGGCAACCTCATTAAGGGGAAACGATGGAAAAGCAGGCAACAGAGTCCATGTCAGAGACAGTACCTGCTCAACTTAATAGAGAGCCCATTGGAAGATCAAGCTGCCCAATAGGTTACTTATGTGTAGGAAGCCTCGGTCCAGTCCATGCATGCTTTTTGGTTGGTGTTTCCATCTCTGTAAGCCCCCAATGGACCTAGGTTAGTTGACTCTGCTGGTCCTCTTGTGGCATTATTTCTCTCTCTCTGTTCTCTCCTTTCTCTCACTCTTCCAGAGGACTTCCCAAGTTCTGTCTAATGCTTGGCTGTAAGTCTCAGCATTTGATTAGATCTGCTGTTAATTGGGGCCTTTCAGACAATGGTTAAGCTAGGACTCTATATGAACTTAATTAGTACTGAGATACAACAGGAAAGACTCTTACAAGTTTAAACCATAATTTCAAAGGCATTTGCTAGTAAAATTCATTGGTCAGTCCTGTTGACAAACCATTACTATTAGATTATAAAAATAAAGTAACATTTAATTTGTTCAGATTTGCTTATTTTCTGATGAAAAATTTGCAGTGGCCAAATGTATCAACACCCTTGTAATAAACACACACACAACACACACACACACACACACACACACACACACACACACATACACACACGATCCAAATGACACAATAAATAAATGCCACACTGAGGCTCAAGTGCTCTCTCTAGGAGAGCTTATATTGTTTGCTTGCCTTATTAGGGCACTGTTGACCCACAAATTGTAGCTGATGCAGACCATCTCTCAGAATGAGGACCTCCAAGGCAGTACCTTCCTCTCCAACAGGTCTGTGTTGAGCTGCAGTCTGTTTTATCACTGTGGAAAGTAAGCTATCCATTTCCTCTTTTCAGATTAGTGTTTATTTGAAAGGAAACCATAAAGTTCTCTATAGCACTGAGAAATGACTGTCAATTGATGTGTTTTCTGAGCTTAAAAGTGGGAATATGCAAAATAATTGCTGTGATCCAAAATGAACATAGGCCTGAGAACCATAGTCAATAGACAGCTGACAATTTCCTCTCACACCAAGGCATTCTCTTCCTTTGTTCAGTATGACATTTTGAGGGAGTTGCAGTGTTTCCTTTCATCTTGTAGGTAAAGGCTAAAATATAGAGCGAAAAAAATAAGGTAAATGAAATTAAACTAATTTCTTCAGTGTAGGAATTTTCAGAAGGTTCCAAACTAGCAAATGAAATGTATTAGTAGACAGTTTCCATAACTTCATCTTCTGTGGTGGTGTCGTGGTGGTGGTGGTGTGTGTGTGTATGTGTGTGTGTGTTTGTTTGTTTGTTCATCTGGGTGTTTATGTGTGTGTGTGTGTGTGTGTGCGCGCGTGCGCGCGCGAACGTGCGCATGTGCTTGCAGGCGAACATGCATACATTTGTGCGTGTATGTGCGCATATGTATGGTTTCAGTTAATCTCCCCCAGGAAATGATTTCGTACAAAAGTATCCACTGCCACAAAGACATATTCTGAAAAATTCTTTCATGTCTTTATATTTACTTTTCATGAGTTGATGCTGAAAGTGAGAGAAAACATGTCCTCTTGAAGCAATGTCCCTTTATTAGTACCCCAAGAGAAACCTAAACCAAATGATGATTTTCAAGTGGCAAGTGGGAAGAGCTAAGAAACACTGAAATCCAATGGCTTACAGGAGAATCACACAGGAGCCCCAAGGCAGATGTCTGTATACCAGGAGTGACACTCTGTTTACAGAGATACGTTCATTGACTTTAAATTGTGGAAAATGAGCTATCATTTAAGGGATGCTGGGTAGGATTGGGAATGGAGTAATATAGATAGTGAGTGGGTCCCTTGAATACTTATTCTTTTGCTAGGCTTTGCAGCAACGGAACGGAAACCCAGTTTCTAATATGGAGCTATAAAGTAAAGAATATGCTAAGATAACATGCCACTATGAATCTCAAGGGAGGTCTCAGACATAAACGTAGACTTCCCTGTGCTGAGAGTAGAATAAAGACTTAAAGACAAACAAGCAGACAAAAAACAAACAAACAAACAAACAAAACAAAAGAAAGAGCCAATATAGTGCAGTAGATGAGAAGCTCTGTATTTCTCCAATCACAGCACATACATTATGACAACAGCATGATTCTTTTATACTCTATTTTACTTTGGCTCATATTGTGCCAAGTGGCTATTATTTAAGTTACAGCTATACGTTATAGTTTGTGGTGGGAAGGCATTCAACAGAAAAGGCCGACTGGCTTAATGAATACATTGAAGTATTGGATATGAAGACCTGATTGAACTTCAAAAAAGCAATAAAGTTTGACTTTGCCAGCAGGCAGGAAAAACTCACAGATACAGTAATCAGAAGGGGGAAAAGTACCCACTTAACATTTAAAAATGCACTGGATTTGATTGGAGACAATTGGATGTCCTCTGGAAAGAGAGGAAGTGTTTACCGATTCTGTAGAAGCTAAAACCCTCTCAATTCAAAGTGTCACAAAAGTAAAATAGATGATTTAGTTTATTTTTATGTGCCTGAACTATGCTCAACTAAACAGAAAACAAAGTTGAAGATACAACTTTGTTTTTAACATTAACAGAGTATTTGGTAATTGAAGAATGTGTTTATATCTGTGAAATACAATTTTTCAATTTTAAAACGTATGCCTGTAACTCCATAAATAGCCACCTCATTGCCATTTAGTTTAAATAAGAACTGTTCTCTAGGCATGCTAAATATAAAACAATGCTGATTAATTATTTATATTCACAAGAAGAAGATGATTGGTAAAGAAATAGATATATAATTATTAAGTAGTAAAATTTTCATGTGGCAATCAGCTTTAGCTTTTTATGCTGCTATCCTGTGATGATAAAATGAGAAAGAATACACGTATGTGACTGTTAAAGGGTTACTATAGATAGATATAGATATAGACACAGACACAGACACAGATACAGATACAGACACAGACACAGACACAGATACAGATACAGATATCTGTGTGTGTGATTCCAAACACAAATTGACACTGTTTTCATTTCAATAAATGTTACAAATAAAATGCTATGAAAGCAAGAATGGCAGAAGCCCTGACTTCATAAGAGAAACTGGAGAATTAATTCAGAGGAAGCTTCTTGATTAATGAGTTTTATAGAAGCTGCCAGGTAGACAAAAGGATTTGGAGAGAATCATTTATACAAAACATGAGTTGAGATTCCCTATTTTTTCCTCTTTTGCTAATGCAACTAGAGAGAAGGAAGTAGTTGCTGGAGTGATCAAAGCCTGCACACAAATAAAACTATGATCAAAGCTCAGATCTCTATTTGTCCTTGAAATATAAAAAAAAAAAAAAATGATTCTCTCTCAGTAAAGCTTGCACTTGCACTCCATTGATTTGACCACTCATGGCATATTATAAAAGTTTGTGGCATGATCTGATTGAGAGCTTGCTTATTGAAGAGCAACTAAGGTTTTGGGTTGGAGAGAATACACCTAGTTATAACTGTCTGCATTATTGAGTTGATTTTCATCCTCACTGTCTCCTGTGCTTGCTGTATCCCTGTCCTCCAATGGTTAATGGTTGTATATGTCCCTGCTTGTTGTCATTCAGTTTTATTGCATAGAGTGCTTTCAATAGGAATAATTAGACTGTACAGCTCCTTCCCCATGCTGCTCTGACCATAATGTGATACTGCAACTTACTTTTGCATAATTACAGTCTGTGTTATCCACTTCAGAATAGAAACTCCATAAATCAGGTGCTCTAAATTTTAGGTCCAGTATATCTATTGTTGAATCACCAGATGTCTGAGAGGGCCTGGCATAAAGTAAATAACCAACAAGTGATTGATAGAAAAGAGTGAGATCTTTCAAAATCAGTTCACAATAAATCATTAAAAAGATGGAAGGACTGGAAAGGTAGCTCTGAGGTTATCAGCATGCACTTCTTTTACAAAGGGCTTGTGTTCAGTTTCCAGCACCCACATCAAATGGCTTACAACCAGGAGTAGATCCAGCTCTGAGGGATCAGCACATAGATGTTTGTTCCTTCTTTGCATCTTGAAAAGCAAGCAAGCAAGCAAGCAAACAAAAAAACAAACCACATAGTAATGCCTGTTTCCCTTCACTGACAGAAAATGATTCTGAAGGAATACTTTTTATCTCAATGTTCAGGAGACAACCAGGACATGTCATGTTCTTTGAAAAGTCCCCATCTTCTGGCCACTACATGCACAGTAGTAAAATAAATATTGTTTCAAAAGGAGTCATTGTGTCAGAAACAAGTAAAAATTATATATAAGCCACAAAAACTTTTAAGTTATATGAATGGAATGAATGAAACTGTCTCTAGAAAGAGCTTTAAAATCGAAATCTTAAAACCATGGAATGCAAAGGTCCGTAAAAATGAAAGGTTTATCCTAAATTCATGCTTCCTTAGCACTAAATTTCAGTGTAGTTACCTGTGTTTTTAAAAGCTGAGAATTAAATGGAATTGAAACCAGCTTTTCTCATCCCTTTTGTTGTGTTTTACTTTCATTGAAAAATATCACAGATTCTTATAATAGTAACGTCGAAACATCTAAAGGCATTCCCAAAACACCATGCATTTCCAGAAAAACATAATTCCTAAACAGACTACTTTCAATATAATGTGACTAATTTTTGGATAATTTTAAAGATGCATAGTCTATTTGGTCATATTTCCTCTGCTGCTATACCTAACTCTTATCAGATTCACCCCTACCTCACTGCTCCCAACTTTGTATCTTTTTTACAACTTGTGCAGTGCAGTTAATATACCCTAGGATGTGGGCCATCTACTGGGGTATCATCAACCAACCAGGAGCTTATCCAGGATAGAATGTTGACTAACTTAATCTTACCTTACACAGGTCATATGCAGATAGCCTCTGTTGCTGTGAGTTCATGAATGCAGTGGTCCTCTCATGATCAGAAGACCTTGTTTTGCTCAGCTCCGACAAAATCAAACCCTGAATTCTGTAATACAGACCTGACTGGTAAAACATACCCACTGGAGCAACAGTGGCAATATTTTTGGGGGATAGTGTATTACCTTCTGGTTGGATCTGAGACCTGTTCCATAGGATAAACTTCATATCTGGTACCCATAAAGCTTGAAAAAGGCTCATGACTGTGAATGTCATAGGCCTTAGAGGGAAACTACTATTATGATGTTAAATAGTTATGTTTTAAAATTGCCTTATAAATATTTGGTGATAACAATAGATGTGTTTTGCTCTTCACTATGGTCAGTCAGAGAAGCTTCTTTTCACAGTGTGTAGTGGTTGATACAGAGACTCTTAAGTGGTCAACATATCATATATAAATGACTGTGAGTATTCGTATGTGTATGATCTACTTATTTCAGTCTGTCCCTGCCAATATACACTACCATTACCATCCAGTACTCAGAGAGCATAGCATAAGACTACGAAGAAAAGAAATGTAAAATCTGACATATGATGTCAAATGTTTATCTCTAGGCCGAATATGTTACTTCATTCGCCAAACACATCAACTGTGAATTAATAAAATTGAATTGAGGAAATACACTAATTGTTACCCTTTACATCACTGAATTGATTTTCTTGCTCACTGTTCTCCTGTGTCTATCTAGAGGGCCACTCCAAGTTTTCTTCCTTTTCTGTGTCCCTGTCCTCCCAGTGGTTCATAGATTATCTAATTAAGACCTGAACAGTATGAAGCCAGTCAAAATGTCCACATGAAAGGGAAGGAGTCATTGAGACCTCACCATTAGCAGATGAATCATTGATGGCTCAGACGGCTACTGAGGGATGAGGATTACCATTCTCTTTTGGGAGCTTGGCCACTAGTATGTTTTCCAAGCCAGATTTGGTGGCCCCAAACTCATGCACATATAGATAGTACTAACTGGACTCAGATGTTTACCAATTACAAACAAAAAGAAGAACAAGATCTTGGGATAGAGACAGATTGAAGAGTGATGGAGAGAACATAACGATTGATAGATATGATCAAACTACATGGTATAAATGTTCAAATATACCAAGAAATAAAATAAAAGCATACTAAGAATAAAAACCAATTAGAACAATAGCCATGGAAGTGCATTAGTAGTCCAAACATTTTACATACACAATGCAAGTCAAGCAGAAATGTTTATCATAAAATTGTCAATCAATCAACCTTAATAAATATAGAAGCAGAAAGACTAAATGCAATCTCAGCATGTACTTCCTGGTGTGTATTAATGATTTGTGTAGCAAAGCTGGCCAGGTGGTCAGGGTATTTCCAGTGTGGGTAGTTCTTGGCTCAGAGATGGCAGTACAGAGGTGTTTGTCCTTTCTTTCTGTCTTGTAAAAGTACAGTAATGTCTGGTCCCATTCACTACAATAAAATGATTCTATGATCTTTGGGGAAAATGATTTTTATCTTGATATTTAGGGAACAAGAAATCAACTCTAACTTTCAACCACGATTCAAGATTGTTCTTTGATTCCAGCAAACCCTTCCAAAGTTTCATTGTCCAAAAATCAGATCACAGGTCCATTATGGACAGAAGTTGATAGAATCAGTAGAAATTTCTTTACCTCTTTAGGTACATTCATATGAAATGTAATGTTTGGGGAGTAAAATAAAGAAGAACATTAAATTTTATTGGCAAATAGAAAGTACATTTGTTGCTCAGTGGGATGAGTTTTTTTCCATTTGTACTACTGGATGAACCACATGTCATGGGTGGTAGGAACCAAACACAGGACTTCTACAAAATTAGTGCATGCTTTTATCAATGTTATTATGAAATTATTAGAATCTGCAAAGGAGGACTGGAGAGATGGCTCACTGACTGCTCTTCTAAAGGTTCTGAGTTCAATTCCCAGCAACCATATGGTGGCTCACAACCGTCTGTAATGAGATCTGGTGCCCTCTTCTGGCTTGCTGGCTTACATGCAGGGAGAGCACTGTATACATAATAATAAAGAAATAAATCGTTTTTTTAAAAAAATCTGCAAAGGATTCAACACTTTTCTTTTTTGATATATATTTTAGCTCAAACTTGATTCTTACAGTAACTAGTAGGTGCTTTCTTTGTAATTAAGATATATTTTTTCTCTGTATGTATATAAGCCTTAAAAAAAAAAAAAAAAAAAAAAACCTTTTTATTTGAAAAAGTTTTAGCAGGGTGGCCCTGAACTTACTTTGTAGTACCCACAGGCCTTGACCTTGCACTCTTCCCTCCTCAGCCTCCTGGCCTCCTGATAGATTAGATTGCTGGCTTTGCAATCAAGCCTGGCTAATTGCAGTCTCCTAAGAAGTACTGATAAGCAGTGCTTCACAAAACAACGCTGACATGATTTAGGCTATCTTTGAAATCCAACTTGCATTTCTGACTAAATTAATGTCCCTTAAAGTCTTAAACAGTTTTTAATGTCACTGACAGTTTCCATGACCCTAAGAACATGTTCCATTAAACAGATGATTAAATTAAAATGTTGTCATCCTGAATTTAATGCCTTCTATATAACTCTGTCTTGTGTCAAAATACCCATTGCTTCTAGGCAAATTGATTTGAGCAAAGTTGAGAAGATTTGCTGGAAAGGGAGATGGTTCTGGTCTATGTGGGCAATAAGTCCTCTTGTAACTATAGATGGGTCTGCGGCAGGTGCAGCTGAAGGCCTTCACACAGATTGCGATCTTCCTTAGGATTGGCACAGGGTATGGTGAAGCTTCAGACAGGAGAGAGGACTCCCCTTCATTGGTTACTCATTTTTCAGGCGAGGAGGTTAGAATAGGCATTGAAAATCCTAAATCTGGCAAGTGTCCACAGGCATCTCCTTCCTCTGAAATCTCATTGTCAGACACTGAGAGAAACTGGCTCTGGGCACGATGACTAAGAACTGGAGTTCTAGAACCAGAACCCAAAGGAATAATCTCATTTGAGGATTCTCCAAACCTGACTAGACTACATTAAGATGCTGTGTCTTAGATATGCTTTATCTTCTCAAGGATCATGAGTTTGAGGCTGACCTGCAAAAGGTGCATTGCTGTAGTAGTCTTGAGACTTTAAGGCATGGGGCCCTGATGTGAGGTAATCAGGTCATGAAGGGTGCCCTCTAAAGAAAAGAAGAATGTGCTCTTACAGAAAGATTACTTGGGTCTTCTGGGATGAAATTACTTCCTACAAAAATGGGTTCTCATTCAGAATACCTGGTTCCTCCCCTAAATCATTGATCCACTCTGTAACTATTACAAATGTGTACATCTGTCTCTGTCTCTGTCTCTCTGTCTCTCTCTATCTGTGTGTGTGTGTGTGTGTGTGTGTGTGTGTGTGTGTGTGTAAGTGAAGGTAACACATGATGTGTGCACATACAGATGCCAGAGCAAGATTTTGAGTGTCTTCCTTTCTTGCTCTCCAGATTATTACCACGAGACATTGTCTCGCCCTGACTTGAAATCTTCACATTTCAACTAGGCGTGATTGATAGCAAGCTCTGGGGATCCACCTATCTCTATTGCTGAATGCTGGGGTTACAGCCATGCACAGCCATGCCTGGATCTTTGCACAGATGCTGACATCAGATGTATACCTTAATACATAAAGCACTGGAGCTCTTATCCACTGAGCCATTCCCCTTTCTGCTAATAGCCATTTCATTGCCACCCAACACGAGTCTAATAAGAGGGTTGAGCAGATTCCAGTTCCACCACCATAAGTCTTTGAGATTTAAAAAAAGAAAGACAAAAAAAGATTTTTATTAACAAATTACACATTCTTAGATGTTTTATACTAACAACAGAAGAAAGAGACTAGGTTCCCAGCTTTGCTTAGCAGGTTTCCACATCTATACAAGGCACTGATGATAAAGCCTGCCCTCTTAAGATTGTTGTAATGAAAACAAGTTTTGTGAGAAAAGTATTAAAAATTATGCCTGGCCTGTTACCTGGAAAGAGCTTGCTATAATAAGGGTGAAAATTTCATCTGTTTACTAGAATACAGTTTACTAGAATACAGTGACTCTGGGGATACAAGACATAGATAAAGGCTGCATCCTACCCAATACGCTGTACATGCTAAGTAAAGTATATGTGTTTCAGAAAGGTTTTCTTCTCTCACTAGTGATGCAGTGATCAATGCAAAGCCCATCAGACAGCAGATGGTGGCATCTGTCCAAATCTTCTCCGATTTCCTTTGAGATTCAGATGAAAAAAGAATTAAGATTCATGAGACAAAAAAAGAAGGAATTGGGAAAAGAAAGAGCCTAGATGATCTCACGACTCAAGCAAAATAGACACTGCAATTTTATTTGGCTCCTGCTGAACTACTTTTCTTTAAGCAGGTACTTAAGAAGCTAAATTTAAGCACAAGTTAAATCAGACACTGGAGAGCAGCACTGAAGTATTTTCATACCACTTGACTTCCCTAAAGATATTCAGGGGTTTTATGACTACAGATTGCTGGAGTACGAATTCAGAGTTGAACTCTAACTTGAGGTGACTAAGATGAAGACATCATACTCCCAGTTAAGGAATGATACGGGCTCCAACCAGAAGGTCAATATTAATAACTTTTTATTTAGGTTGGTGTAGATGCCTGAGAGAAAACTGTGATGGTAGGCAGTAAACTAAGTGGAATGTTCCAGAAAGAAATGTTGTCTGTTAGTACTGTGAGGTGAAAAAATGTTTATGTTCTGTAACTGGAATAGACAAAGGCCATGACATTCTCTATAAATCTGAGACAGTAAAGCAGGAAGAGGAAGCAGCTAGGACTTAGTTATCTCTGTGCATCCTTGGTATGTGTGTGTGTGTGCGTGTGTGTGTGTGTGTGTGTGTGTGTGTGTGTGTGTGTGTGTGTGTACTCATGCAGGTGTATGTGTGTGGTGTGAGATGGAGTGAAGTGTGTGCCTCATGAAGTATTCACACCCTTATTTTCCTTTGTCATCATCGCCTGCAATGGGACCTCCCTGTACACAGAAATGAAAAAGATTGCTTGAAGTAGGAAGTGCTTCAATTTCATCATTGCTTTTAATTCCTTCCTAGGGTATCAGGTAGCCTTCTAAGTAAAAGAGCTCATTAGAAGAATGGATTTATGCCTATGTCACCCTTAAAATCCAGGCTCAAGATTACCTACCTCCACCATACTCCAACTTAAAACCAAGCAGACTTTCAGAGCTGTAGATTCCATCCAGGCAGCTACAAAATATAAATGGTACATAAACTTTAGCAAAGAATGCTATGAAGAGGGTTATTTGTTTGTAAGTAAGACTATAAACATTGTAGTTTTTACCTTCAAAGAATTAAACTAGGAAAAAAAGATAGCATCAATATTCAAAAATTGCCATTGATCAACATGATGGCAAATTAAGTCAGCTCTTTCCAGAATGTTTGGAGGACAACAGATGACTCTTTAAAATAGAGGGTAAGTGGAATGTGCTAGAAAGGTATAGTCATGGGAGCTTTTCTGACCATGACATTCTCAAAATGGTCCACAGACAGGCCTTCAGAAGCAACATTACAAAGTTGGCCTGTGCTAGCTCTCTACCCATATGTAACAAATCACCCACAGGGTACTGCCTATTCGTATTTCATATGTCAGGTATTAGGCAGCATTCATCTGGGTAGTCCTGACTCTGAGGAGGCAGCAGTGAAGATATCATCAGTGCCATTAGTCAACTACTGGTTTGCTTGGAGCTGGAGGTTCAAGATCAAAGAATGTTAACTCATATAAATGCAAATTATTATTAGTGACTTAAGCAGATATAAGCCCCTTGCTACTCAGCTATTTTCATTCTGAGGCTTGCTTTAGCATATACATTATGATAAGCATGATGTCACTTTTAAGTTATGTCATACAATAATCTGGCATGTATCCTTTGTCTTCTTTATGCACACTCTCTCTACATATATTTCTGACTCCTCCTGTATTTACTCCTCATATTCCTCTTCTTTCTACCTTTCTATTTTTTCTCTTATTTTAAAACAGAATTATCTAGACTATACTCTGCCTTATGAAGAAGGTCAGATAATAGGAGAGGACGTTCTATAGATAATTCTCTCTCTCTCTCTCTCTCTCTCTCTCTCTCTCTCTCTCTCTCTCTCTCTCTCTCTGTGAGAGAGAGAGAGAGAGAGAGAGAGAGAGAGAGAGAGAGAGAGAGAGAGAAAGTGAATAAGTGAGAGAGGGGAGAGAGAGAGAGAGACAGAGAGAGAGAGATGCTATGTTTATATTCAAACTCCTAATGTAAAACTGATACTGTGGCAGATTTAAACTTAATTCAATTTCTAAAGTAATCACTGTCTTATAAGGAAGTCAGAGACAGACATCCATAAAGCTACTCCCAATTCTTGACCCATAAAATTAGAAGGTAATAAATATGTTTGGTGCTAATTTTTTCCTCAGTAATAGAAAACAATAACATATTTGAGTTAGCTTTCTGACAGAACAGAAAATACTTGAAATAAACACATTATAAAGAGAAGATATATTTTGGCTCACAGTTTCAAAGATTTCAGTTGACTGTCAGTTAGGCATGATGTGTTGAGTATATACAGCAAGAAGTATAATAGTAAGAATATATGCTGGAAGAATGTATTCACCTCATGGAATCTAGGAATAAAGGACAGAAAAGGACAGTAAGGGCCATGGTTTTGATACTCCCTTCAGATTAAAAACTCAATGGCCCAACTTCTTGACATAATGTAAATGGTTCAAGACATCTTAACAAGCTAGGATGAGAGCTTTTAACACACAGGGCACCTAATATCCAAAGAACTATTGAGAACTGTGGAACTGTGTATATCTCAGGTTTGCTATATCCTTTGGAGTGTGCAGAACACTTACCAAGAACCACTAGAAGTCATAGCTACATGGCATGTTAGACATTGTCTGCTATTCTATCCATATCCTTAGTGACAGACTCACTCAATTACAAAAAGAAGATAATTTCCTTCATGTTCTTCCACAGACTGAGCAAGATGTTGCAAAGTACAGGTCTCTCATGTTCCCTGCAAGTGGAAAATGTACAGCAATTCAAGCCTCCTTCATAAGGACACTAGTTTTTGTTTCCACATGGCACTTGAATCACTCAAGAAGTTATAACAGTAGTGAGAAGAAACCAGATTCTTCTAGAACTGTGCCAGTAAATACAGTGTATCTGCTATTACAGGGACACTAAAATGATTAATGCCAATTGACAGTTATGCAGACTTCATAAGTTGGTAGTCAGGACAGGTTTGTAATGAAATACTAAATGCTGAAGGAGAGCACAATTGAAGAAGGGGCTCTCTATGTGTGGGATGTGGGCAGTGAATGTGGTATCATATAGAACTACTGGTTTCTGCTAAGGAATGCCTTTGTTGTGAGATGCAAAGTGTAATAACCGCTCAATCTTTACAAATTCCATAACATTTATAATTTACAGCAGTTTTTCTTTGTTTATTTTCCTCCATCCTATTTGTCTGCGTGGTTGGTTGGCTTTTAGTATCATCAATTAGACAAGGAAATGTTCTGTAAACTAAAAGATGCCTATGGCAAGATCCTCAGAGGCATGCTCACTGCTAATCGCAGTGCCCAGTATTTGTGCCTCCTCCCACTCACTGCCTGGAGCATGATCACAGCTGATCTCACTCTTCTTCTGAGAATGCCTTCGCTGCTTTTTTCTTTAAGACACCATACTCTGCAAATTTCATTCCCAGATTCCCGGTAGCTTCTTTTAACTTTTCCTCTTTGTGTCTGCACAAATTTTAACTTAACATTTGGAATGACCTAAAGGGCAATTTTTGACTCCGCATTGTACTTTGTAAGCTTCTGCACAGATGCTGGTGACCCCATAGTCCCATCTCAAACATAACCTTCCTTGGAGACTCTCCTTGTTGCATGGCATTTTCACTAGGTGGCAATTGTCTTGAAATATGCATGCTTTCACTAAATCCATGCTCTTCTCCCAGCCCTAGCTGTGACTACTAAACTTCATTCTCAGCTTGATCCTGTTGTGGCATGCCTAGAAGAGCAGTGAAGTACACCCATGGGTGTGTCCTGTTAGAGTTGCCTGGGACCCTTTGTAGTATGAGATCACAGATGAAGGAGATCAGTGCCTTGATGACTCATAATGTGGTGGCCTCTATAAAAATTTATGAATTATGTGGGGTGGGCTGTGGCTAGAGGAATCAGGTTAGTGGGAGTGTGTGTACCAGGAGGCTTTATTCTTCCCAATTCACTATGTATCTTATCCACTTCCTGTCTTCCAAGAAAGAAAGACCATTACCTGCCACACACTTGTGCTGTTCTGTTGTTGTACTCAAAACTTAGACAGGAAACCTTGGGCTGTTCTTCATGAAATTATGAACTAAAAGGAACCTTTCTTATAGTTTATATTAAGCATTTGGTCTCATTGATGTACCAGTATTTTCTGCCCTAAATTGTCTTCCTGTCCCACTGTTTCTATAACATTGGATCATTTCCTGAGACATGTCTCCTTCCCTCAGACAGTAGGATTAACTGTATCTCTTATATACTATATATTTTGTTAACAAGAAACTTTCAGTCATAGGTGCAAAGTATACCAAGGGGCTGATCACACAACTCTAACTTTCCTCCCAACACCCTGGGATGAGCTGTCTGTAATTCCCCACCCTGAATTATTGTGGTCAGTGTCTGAAATATTCTTTCTTTATTCTACTGGAGAAACTCTATATGTTATTATAAAAAGAACAGTAAGAAAAACACTGATGCGATAGTCTTCGCGATTAGTTTACAGGTCATACTCTTGGGTGGTTTCCTACCATAATCAGGTAGATAGCCAAACCCTGGCTGTAGTGTCAGACCTCACAGGTCAGCTCATCCACGGACCTTTACACTCTACTGTGGCTGGATGACTTCTATTCCTGTGTAATCTTAACATCACTTATATTTCTTTGGCAGAAATGCTCCCCTTACCTTCCCCAGAACACTCCTTTAGACGTTTGCATCTAAACTCTGACCTCCCTAAATGTTTTCATCAGGTTTATGAGTGTCCTGTGATTTGCTATGTGCTTCTCTTTTGCTTGTCTGCTGTTTTCTGTCATACACTGTAGTATTACAGTATTAGGGTGTATTTCCATGACTCATGTATTCTTTTTTAATAGAATGGACTGTATCGGTATTTTAGGTTTCTCTTGAGTATAACCCTCAACTTAACAATAATCCAATGTTGAGCTACTCTTGATCAATATTATGTTAAGCAGTTAGCCATATGTTCCTCACAGACAGGCAGCAAAGTCCACCTAAGAATGCTTTATTCCTCCCATCAGTCTTTGGACCAAGAATGCTCCTGCTGAGGGCACAGCAAGAAATGTCATTCATCTGGAAGTGACAATTCTCAGGAGAAAATTGAAGGATATTTTTGTCTTTGTTTTCCAGTAATGTTGGCATTGAATGGGCTTTGAAAATGCTTGAAAACTTGGCTCTGTAGCCCTGTTCACTCATGCAGTCTCTCAGAGTTTTGGAAACTCAGAGATAGATCCACAGTACACAGGGGTATTTGGGTATAACCCTTCAGTACCAGGCAGCCCCTACAGAATCTAGAATATTTGCCATCAGTATCTACTGTGAGATATTGGCCATGGCACTGAGGAACTGAGTAGGCCTCTGTGTCCTTGGTGACAGGCAGAAATAGCCAACTGCAGGGAATGACATCTGGCTGATAGCTAGCTGACTGCTAAGTTGGTTATGAGTTTCAAAACCACCCAAGAAATCCCTCAGTGGCTCTCCAATAGGGTTCAGACTTGAGCATCCCTGACAACAGGGATCAGGGAATGCACAGGGCTTGCTTAAAGTGGAAATTCGCTACGGCTAGCATGGGGTGTTTTCACACTCACTGCTTGTTAACCTGTGTCACAGAGGTAGAAATGAGATAAGGATCCTGAGGCTGCTTCTGTGACACAGCATACAAGGAAGACTCAGGGGACAACATGGGCAGAAGGCAGCAGAAGGAAGCAATGGGCAGGAGAGAAACAGACAGCTCTAAGTATAAAATAAATCATTAATAATGTTCAGCAAAAAGGCATTCACTTTTATGAATGAAATAGCAAATGAATGGTGCTTAGAGAGCTTGTTGTTGGAGTCCAATTGGAGACTTTTCTGAACTGCCTTCTTCTGCAAGTGTTCACTGGCTGGTCTAGTCACCCAGTGTAGGGAATTGCTTCAGGGAAAAATTGAGTTTTGTGTACCTGACCAAGAGACTCAAGTCTTTTCCATCTCAGGGAGAGTTAGTACACTAAGAAGAGTACTTTTTAGCCTTGTTCAAACAAGTCATTGATGACAGGGTCTGAACATAGATCACTTTCCTTTTAATCATTGAAGAACAGGAGGTAATAAGATCACAGATGAGCTAACCCTCTAACATTGTCATGGTGGAGATACAGTTATCAGAAGAGTAACCAGTCTCAGAGTATTTCTTCCTATTTTTAGGGAAGGCTGTTCATGCAATGTATCCTAGAAAATACATGAAAAGAAGCAATGGAACTTTACTACATAAAATGTTGTGCTCATGATTAAATCTTTTCTCCCAGCTGTTCATGTTCCAAGGCAGTCAGAAAAAATGGAGGTCCACTCCCATACTTACTGTTTCTCACTAAGAGAAGAGAGAGAGCACCAGGAAGTGAAGCAGCAGAAAGAGAAGCAATAGGGAGGGGCATATGGTGCAAGAGCTGGAAAGGCTGCCTCCTGCTCTGCTCTTAGCTTTCTGTAAATCTAGCCACCTGAGTCTCATTGTCCCCCACATTCTGTGTAGCGATGTTCCTCTTTAGGGTGATGCTTTCTGGTGCATGACAGGAAGAGATGCAGCAGTGTACCATTTCACTCATCTGCAGTCCTCTGAAATAGATTGAAACAGCTGCACTGGCCCATAATGACATTAAAATGCCTGCAAACCATAAACCGTTTGCTTCTGCATTTAGGAGTGCTCTCCCAGACTGTGCTATGATTCCATAGGCTTCCTAATCCAGCACTTGCAGCTCCCCACGGGCATATGTTTGTTGAGCAGTGGCTGAGGGGTTTTCACACTAAATATAGGCCTTTAGAAATCAGTGGCATGTGACAAATGGGTAAAAATTAAAGTCCTTTCTACACTTTAAAGCAGAATATTTAACTGATTATGTGCTGGAGCCTAAACTGATGCTGTAAAACCTTGAATTCTGACCATGGAAGGAACTGGTCCTCATTTCTTCTACATCCTTTCTATAAAAGGAACCAGAGCTAGAAAGCTAAATGACAGTAAATCTGACAGAAGTTCCTATAATGAGAAGGAACAAACTCATACTGTGTAATGAATTGAGTTGAGATGTTCTTCCTGGAGGGACACATGACAACATGTGGAAATCATCTTTGCTAACAACCTAGTTGGTGAGTTTGTTTGGTCAGACAGTCAAGGCAATGACAATGCTACCACAACTGCCATTTGTAATCGCAGCCCTTGTCCCTGCTGTGTGTTCTCAGCTTCCTGTGATGCAGCAGAGAGCATCATTCCTTCTCCACATTTGCAGTTTGATGTCATGCATCTTTCCACATTACAGAGAAGCCCTCCTCCCTTGTTCAGTGTTGTCTTAAGAGTGAAGGTTGAAGCTCTTACTTTCTGGTGTCAGATTTCAGTGATTGAATGTAGCATTATTTTAAACAGAATTTGACATCTGTGGAGAGAACAGATAGAATATATCTTGGGAACCTCCATCATTAAGTACGGTGCCTGAGATGAGGCCATTTGTCAATAACTACTGCAGAGTATGAATAACAATAATGCTGCAGGATGATGACAAAATTTATGATATCATAAATGCAGTAGGATTTTTAAAAAGAAGAAAGACTATGTTACTGGGTTATTTTTTATCAATACTGCTAATGCTCAGAGTTGCTTTTGTTTACTACTGGATACCCACACATTAGAAAATACCCTTAAACAAATAGATCCAGGAAAAAAAGACTATCCTAAATTCAAAGTTCCTAATCCCGAGACAATAGTCAGCAGTGACAGAGTCTTTTTTTTTTTTTTTAATTTATTCTTGTTACATCTCAATGGTTATCCCATCCCTTGTATCCTCCCATTCCTCCCCGCCCCCCTTTTTCCCATTATTCTCCTCCCCTATGACTGTTCCTAAGGGGGATTACGGTCCCCTATATATTCTCATAGGGTATCAAGTCTCTTCTTGGCTACTTGCTGTCCTTCCTCTGAGTGCCACCAGGTCTCCCAGAGTCTTTTAGAAGTTATACATTTCTAAAATGCAACCTTTATATTCTTTCAAATTAAAATATACAACTTATCACTGATTTATAATAACTCTGTAACATTTTTTATTTTTATTTTTTTAATTTTTTATTAATTTATTCTTGTTGCATCTCAATGGTTATCCCATCCCTTGTATCCTCCCATTCTTCCCTCCCTCCCATTTTCCCCTTATTCCCCTCCCCTATGACTGTGACTGAGGGGGACCTCCTCCCCCTGTATATGCTCATAGGGCATCAAGTCTCTTCTTGGTATCCTGCTATCCTTCCTCTGAGTGCCACCAGGTCTCCCCCTCCAGGTACTCTGTGGCATTTTTATGAATTAATTATGATGTTAAAGCTCAGAAAATAATACCCAAAGTGAAGACCCCAGAAACAGCCTCAGATGCAAAGACTCTCTTGCATCTCATTCTCTTTCACAGCAAGCCAGAGAAACTAGACTCTAAGTACTCCGTTGCAGGTCAAATAAAACAAAGCTGTTTTGCCTAACAGCAAAACCTAAGCACCCTACTCTAATCCCTAGACAGTTCTGTATACAAATTTGTCCTGTAGAAAATCCTGCATCAACTTTATCATTATTGGTCATAAAAACTCCCATTCCAATAGGATTTTCACTCTGTATTTCAAAGAAACAAAAACCACCCAGAGAGCCAATGGAGATTCTGAGCAGACAGGACTTTTATAGTTCAGATGTCTGCTACTACTATGTTCTATCCAATAGCATTTCTACACAGTCTGTGCCTCCAGAATTATGAACATCAAAACAGACACTCCAAACCTGTGTTTGGGTTTTCAATGATGTCATGTAAACAGGTGATAAAGAAAAGGATTAGGATAATCTGCTACAGGTTGCACTCACAGCCTTAATTGCTACTCACAAATAGGGTTGCGTTTCATTCATTGGTATAGAATTTTATATATTGATACAATGTAAGTGGAATTCTGATACATTGGTATAGAATTAAAATCTAAGATTATTTTTCACACATATATATGCATATATACAAATACATATATGTTTCTACTCTCATATGAGTTATATATCCATCCAACTCAATTATAATACAAGGTTTACTTCCAATACCTTGAAAGTGAGGCTGCATCCTATTTAGAATAACTAAGTAATACAAGCGAATTGTTGGTTGGAAAAAATCATGGTCATGTCAAATACTAGTCTAATTTTATCACAAGAATATGTATCCTAGATCTAATGGGTAGATATGATTCTATAGTTATATAAGGTAAAATAGTTCAATATCATCTTCAAAAGCCTCAGACACATACAGAATATGGCTTTTAAAGATGTTTTTATTATTCTAAATATTCTTTGACAACAAGACAAGTTAACTCCTGGCAACACCCAGCCTACCTCAAAGAAGATGATGAGCATCAAAGAACCTCTTTATGGAGCTGGCTTCAAATATGGCAAATGATCCATTGGGCAGGATATCCTTGTTTCTGCCACAGAGAGAATTCTGCATAAAAATGGACAAGCTCTGCCAAGACAGGGTAAGCAAGTCCTCAATAGTTCTGCCTAGCAAATATCTCTGTCAGGTATATTGGGCTAGAAGGCCAAAGATGATGCTCCAGTGTTAAAGAGTGTTGGGTGATTGTTCAGGCAGTAAATTATCTCGGCCATTTTTTTCATTTTGGAAGCTGCTATCTTGCACTTCTGGTTCACTTGGGTATTTAAGTTTTATTCTTCAAGTTTCTGATGGGGTTGAACACCAGATAGTTTAGTCTTATAATTAAGTTTACTTGGTTAGAGGTTAGGATGTGTTTAGATCAATAGAGGTGTTTTGAATTAATACAGATAAGATCTGATAGATATTGACTATCATTCAGAAATTTAGACCCAACAAGATAGGAAAGATGTTTGCTTTACGTTTGCCAAATACAAATAGCCAAATCACTACGAATGTAACATTTATATAATTCCTGATTGTCTTGTGGTTCTTCCTGCTGTATGTAGTTTATTTTATTCATATGTAATAATATGAATGCATATGTTAAAAAAGAAACATAATAAAAAATGAAAAAAATAAAATAAAGCCACCTGGAGAGAGAGAGAGAGAGAGAGAGAGAGAGAGAGAGAGAGAGAGAGAGAGAGAGAGAGAGAGAGAGAGAGAGAGAGAGAGAGAGAGAGAGAGAGAGAGAGAGAGAGAGAGAGAGAGTTTCATGTGGCCTTTTATAGTAAAGCAGAGAAAACATCATCTTCCTGGCCACAGAAAATAACAAGGACCTGAAAACATGCAGGGCATCTTCCTATGAAGCATCAATAGGAGCATCTCCTGTGCCACGTCCCGCTTATGATCATCCAGGCAGAACAGAAATGTCAGCAGCCCATCCTATCAGTGTCCATGTCGTTTCCTTCCATGACTTCCTGTGTTTTGCCAGAAGTCAGGAAGAAAGTTTTCTTTATTACAACTGGAGAGAAAACACAATACATTCTTCAAATTATTTTTCCCATTGAGATTTTACAGACATCTTTGAAAGGAGTTTACTTGCTATTTTCAAAAGCAGATAGGTTAATCAATTCTCCTTTCTGCTATTCTGTGATTTATAATTTGTTTGTGCAATGCGTTTTGAAGTCTTGGTCTCATCAGCTAAATTACATTCTTGGATCCTAACAAACCATTAAATTACATATTAAGAATAAAATAGCTCTCCCCTTTCATCATGCCAATACTCTCGTTCACCTTTATTTTTCTTTGGAGAGGTTGTGAGAAAATGGAAATATGCAATGTACTCAGGCTCCTTCAAATTATTTTTACTGGATATTTGCTATTTTCTGGGTAACAGGAGGATGATATAAATTAGGATCCCATCTGCACACAAGTCAGAGAAGGGTAGACAAGCCATGTATGATCATCACAGTTGCACTTGTCTCTCTCTGAGAGCCAGGAATATTTGCTTGGCTTTTTCTTCCTATGCAGATGACGTAGGGGCACATTCACAGGTGCAGATGTTCTTGTGTAGGTTCCCCAAATTCCGAGAGCTCTAATGCAGTGGTCTTAACATAATTGAGCTTGGAGAGGATCCTGTCGTCTTAAATAAAAATTGCTAATACTGTTTATTATTAATACCCTATAATTATTACAGTAGCTTTATTTAACCCACTATAAAACAATAAAAGGCATAGGCACCTGGTAGACTTTAGATAGTCCTTATTTTACTGGGGCTGGGCATAATTTAACCCCCTGAGTTATGCCTCCTTCTCAACCAGCCTCACATTCCATGTCATTCGCCTTCGTCCCTCCTATCTGGGCTACTTTCCATTCAATATCTCCATAAATGCTCACACATGCTTTCCTTCTGGGCCACTCCTCTCCGCGCCTTACTCGGCATTCACTGCTCTCAGCCCACATGGTTCTTTACCTATCCCATGGTGGCTCTCCTTCTTTCTCCTCCTTCTGTTCCTCTCCCTTCTGTGATCTTTTTCTCCTCCATGCCCAGGAACTTTGGCCACACCTACCTCACTACTGCCCTGCCCAGGTGTGTAGGCCTTGTATTTAGCCAGTCAGGGATAATTTTGGAGGCAAGGTAACACAGAAATACTTGGGGTACTGAGAGTCTGCTCACAAAATAGTAGGACTCTGGGCAAGCAATTAACAAATATAAAGCACCAGACCATGCCATTACAGCATCCCACTGCCTGATGAGCTTAAAGCAGTCCTATTTCTAAAGGATTTGCTCTACTCAATTAGCTGGGTAATTTTGCTCAGTTTGTCCCTGGTGGTTCAGTGTAAGTATGTGAGTATACTGTCTGTCCTCATTTGCTTTTGGTTGCTGTGAGAAAACACTGATCAAAAAAAAAACTTAGTGAAGAAAGGATTTATTTCATGTTACACTTTCAAGAAATAGTCTGCCGTTGAGGGAAGCCAAGGAAGGGACTCACAGAAGGAACCTTAGGGCAGGAACTGAAGCAAAAGCCGTGGAAAGACATTGTTTACTAGACTTCTCAATTTGCTTTCTTATACAACTCAGGACCAGGACCTTCCTAGGGGTACTATCATCTGTAGTGTGCTGGGCCCTCCTACATAGATTATAGAACAAGAAATTACCCACACAGATATGCCCACAGGCCAGCGTGAGAGAGGAAATGCTTGAATTGATGTTCCTTATTCTCAGATGACTGTGGTTTATGTTGTGTTGACAATCTTAAACAGCACAGCAATCCTAACGTTTGAGCATTTTATGTAACTCAGAATGAACATTTTAATGAAAGAAGGCACCTTACAATCAGTTTTCAAGGTTGCCTGCTGCCCCCTCAGCTAGAGATGTTTTCTCCCCTCCTTGTATGTGCTTTCTTTTCTTCCCTCTGCCGCTGTATCACAGCCTCAGTAGCTACTTCATCTTGCATTCAACCTAAACCATGTTCTGTGCTTTTACAGAGACAATGAGAATTATGTCATGAAGGATCATGAACCGCTCATTTTCTTTTATCCCATAACATCATTTAACATATGACCATATGTTATTTTTCTCATGAAAGGCCATTACTTACCATATATGACCCATTTCATCTCAGAATTGCATTTTAAGTACCTGTAACTGGGGCTCACTTCTAATATTGGTTATTACATTAGAAACTCAAAATATATAGAAATACAGTTAATGGAGGAATGTTTAAATGTACAATAACTCCTTACAATGCCTATAGTACTGGGAAGCTGTAAGTGACCAATGAACAAACCTGTATCAATTCAAGAACAGTAAGTAGCCAAATTGTGATTAAGTACAGTTGGTAATTCCAGAGAGGGGACAGAGCAAACTGGAAAGAATTGGATGACTAAGTAATAAAGACTGAGGTTCCCCCCACCATGAAAAAGGAATTGTGCCTCTGTACAGCCTCAAGTTTGAGATGAGAGTATCAATACCTCCCTGGTATCCAGCTGTCCTTCAGAGCTCAGACCTGGATACTGCAAAATGATTTCTCTCTCCATCTTTCTTATCCTATCTCTCTATAGTCAGCATCATATATTTTCTACACTTAATATTTCATATAATTATTATATGTGGAGTTCATATACTTGCAAAAATTCTTATAAGCAATACTGTTATATGATATGGATTATTAAACCATATAACCTTTTATATATTATATATAACATATAATGTATCTTTATAGCACATAACATAAATCTATTTATATACATATATAATTATATATTAATCATACATCATGATATATTACTATTCAGATTATGTAATACATTTATGCAATACTTGTACTTCTCAGGTTCTTTTCTCTGGAGAACAGTAGAAAATAATGTCATGTGTAATTAACCACATCAGTAAGAGTAATGGAAACCTTAACGAAGAGAATTTATTTATTTAAGCCCAAATGAACTTTCAGGGTAAAACTTCAGAGTGGTAAACATTCTGGTGTGTGTTTGTTCTCACTCTGAAGTCTTCATCACGACCTAACCAAGAAGGAACAGGCAGCTCAGCCCTTTCAGATCAGCCCGTCAAGGTAAGCAGAAAGGGAAGGGAATGAAAGACATCTGAGCAATCTACAGTAAGTATCACTCAGTCACCATTTTCTCTTCCTTGGTAGACAGATGCTTTACAGGCAGATACAAATGAATGGGAAACCTGGATACAGCCAGTTTCCTTTATTTCCCCATAGGAGTTCACCTGAGTCAGTGTTCTCAGCTATGCATCCAACTTGAGACTGGTGCTTTAGACTCCGTTGTGTGCCAGCCGGATGGATCTGCCCCACCCACTCACTTATGCCCCATGTTACTTACAACTTTTATAGGAATACCAAGTCACTTTAGTTACAATATACAATGCCAGTGACAGGATATTTGTTACTGGGTTTTACTAAAAATTATACAGCTTTTAAAAAATTATTTTCATAGCTATATGTTTGCTTGCATATCTCACTTATTGACAATTTGGAGTTTGTGGCATGATGCTAATCTTTCTTGAACACGGATGAGAACCCATTACTTTCCAATTCTGTAACCAAGCCTTCTTATGCACTACTTCTTCACTTTATGACACAAAAGTAAATGGCACAGCAAGGAAATAAATTGTTTTTTACTGTAGCTCTTAAATTGAATCAAGTGCATTCTGCACTGATCCATCACAGGGAAGTCCTACGGGGAATGAGGCCCACCTTTTAGAGGGAAGCTGCAGTGGCAGCATGGTGACAGCTGTGGATCTGAGAAAGAATTGAGGGTGGCTTAATCCTGTGGCCACATTTAATCTCCGACAACATGGAGATTCCAAGTGAATTCCAATAGAGAAGTTTTGATAATTCATTGTTTTAATGAACTATTTCTTTTGCTTTCTTTCCAGAGCTGAGGACGGAAGCAAGGGCAAGTGCTCTTCCACTGAGCTAAATCCCCAGCCCCAGCTAAATCCCCAACCCCTAGTGAGCTATTTCTAGGAAAAACTGCTGACTGACATGGGAGGTCTATGTGAAATGAGGACCCATACACTAAACCCAGTGTAAGTTTAGCAGTAAGCTCTGGTAGCTCCAGGGCCTTGCCAGGACACCATGTTCAGCTTTCAATATCACTTTTTTTCTCAATTGGACTAAATAAATCACAAGGTCTTTAAGGACCGTGTTTCTACCTTTAAGAGAGTATGGCTGACCTCCATGAAATGATTCCTATGTCCACATGAACCTATAAACCATATAAGAGGTTGGAAATCCCATCGTTTGTTAGGAAGTACAATGTTGTGAAAGTGAAAGTTTTGGCTTGTTTAGTTTGGTTTGGTTTGGTTATTGGAATAAAAATATTGGGTATACTTGGAGTATCAGCCTCTGCATGGTTTGAGAGAAAGGTTCAATGGCATGAAAGGTCAATAGAGGATGAGAGTGTTCAAGGAAGCTGAGGTTTTGCCCAATCCATAGGAAAACTCTCCTTGCAAGTGGATGAGTGTCTATAGCCCAGATCATAATCAGCTGAGGATGTGCCAGAGATCTGGTTTATCAATAGCTTTCTGATTCCGTGTTCCCTGAGCTGATGGTGCTTCATTTTTCTTCCTTGCTATCATGTAACTTTGACCTATAGAGTAGGAAATAAAAAAGCCCCCTAGTCCATGAATAAGTTCACCAAGTTCGGAAGAGAAACTCTCGGAACTTTACATGTAAGGTTTCCATGTGACATCGGTGAATGGAGTGTTCAGATATTTATTCTAATCAAATAGAAGACAGGTGACTTCACCCTTTATACTCCAAAAAATATAAGGCTATATAACATTTGGTGACATTTTATGGTTTGTGGGCTTTGGTCTTGTAACATTTTCCTCCTGGAGAGACGTAGGGCATCAATAGCCAAAGAAATGATTCCACCCAAGTCTATCTGGGTGAATCAACAAGTTTATTGGGATTCCCTACAGAAATATGGGTGACTTAAAAGTAGGTGCACCATCAAATGGCCTCTCCCAGTGATGTGACTACTTATGAAGCTCCTATCTGGAGTTCTCAAGACAGCTTGTGAAAAAAAATTCAGGAGGATTCTTTTTCTCCCAACAACTGTTCATTGCTTATGTAACATTAAGAAAAAAGGTCTCATGGGTCTTATAAGATTTTACTGTCTGAGTCTTGTAAGATTTCTGAGCTTCCTGTTCCTTATAAGTTACATTACCTTGTTAGGTCTTAGGAGAACCTTTTTTCCCTCCAGCAGAAGATGTTTCACATCTCTCAAAAATAAAGATAGATTAATAATTAGCATAAGATAGGATGTTTAGATACTCTCTGGAAGTTTCAGCAAAATTACCCAACCACTTGAACCCTCAGTTAAAGAATCCTAACTTCCTCTATCACAGAAAGTTTTTTCTTTTGATTCAACCAAGTCTGAAACTTTGGAAGGATCCTATAGAATGTCGAGAGAGGAAGAAGACATTACCCTAATCACCCAGGCCAGCCAAATCAAAGGTGGAGATGAACTGGATGATGGAGGTATTGTACATAATGTAGCTAACACAGAAGAGCTTTACTGGGTAATGTATTACCATCACAACCATAGGCATCCATGGTGGGGCACTTAAAGGATTATGCCATGCCTGCAACTGCAAGAGGGGGAGAACACAGCTCTGTAAGTGTTAACAGGTCACAGCACACTTACTTATCAACCTTGCCCAGGTAGGGAAATGTCAGAGGGCATGATTTGTTTTCTGGCAGAGCAAAAGTAACAACAAGAGAGCTTATGATATGGCATGATATCACAGTCTAATCACCCTCCAACTAAAAGTAAGGATTTGTTAGTCAAAATTGTGTTTCTATGATGACAGCAATTCTCTAATAAAAAATTAAAATCTGAATTTACTTGGTCACAATAGAGATTCACAATGGAATATTGAAATATTATGAAATCTGAGTTGTTTGGATGCTCAGTATATCACACCATATAAAGTAATTTTAAAGGCATATATAGAAGCATTTGTATGTCTCCTGACAAGGGCTTTAGGGCAAATAAGCTGTGTAAGCAGATGCTTTAGAACCCAGGGGCCTAGTTCTACCTTAGCACACCCTGCAGCACTACACAGGGAGGACCTCAGTCTCTCCTTGGGAATCCTGGAGAAAAGACTAGTCCTAAAAGTGGACCCGTGGCCTCTGGGTGGAAGCATTCCAACCCAGTGGTGAAAAGAAGTCCACTGAGTGGAGGACAGGATCCTCCCAACTAATTAATAATTCAGGATTTCTAGCGGAAAGATGTACTATTTTAGACTAGTCATCAAAGTAAAATGTATGTTTTGTTAAATTTAACTTCAAACATGGTACAAGATCTCCTTTCACTCCCTTTCCCAAGTCTTCTATTGATGGATGACTGTCTTCTTTTAAGAATCAGCAAAGTGAGAAGTCAGGAAGATGTTAACTTAGGACCAGCATTTTCCCACAGCAGGACATTCCCCCAAGGTAAGTTACCATTTTGTGAGAGACATTGTGGAGCCATTTGTGATTGTTTTAAAACTTTCATAACTTTGAAATATAAATGACTTTTGTTTCAATTGTCTTTTTCCCAATGTATTTAGCATCCGATAGTTCTCAAAAATTTTAAAGGTACAATTTTCTACCATACAAGTTCTGAATGTTTGCAAATCCTGTAGATTTTCTTTGGGGCAAAGATTCTATGTCATTGAGTTCCTTTGTTGTAGGCTATTGCTGTAGCCTAGTTTTACCATGGTGTCTTTCTCTTGAGGTGTACATTAAACCCCTACTTGAAGAAGCCACCCAGTAGTAATTGGAGAGCTTATGGTATACATGAAGTGTGTCACTGAACCTAAGTAGAAGCCACAATAACTCCAGGTGAATTTCTTATGTTTTCTTCCTCAGTCTACGTTTCAATAGTTTCAATTGTCAGATCTTAAGCAATTTTTCTAGGTTGGGTATTACAATGTTCATAGTGAAACTTTAATTTGCTTCATAAACTTAAAGCTCAGTGAATATCCATTTCTGAGTGGGGATCCAACAAATCCCTATCCAGAATAGACACCTTAGTTCTCATGGCCATTGCAACACTGTTCTCACTGGTGATGTTATGGGAAAAAAAATCTAAATGTGGGGATTAGTGATTAGTGGGGAATAACCAACAAGAACGTAGGGTGACAATCAGGGGAATACTATTGAGACTTAACAATGGAAGGACAAACTTCTGAGACACCTAATGCTACATGATCTTAGACGACCTTCTGAATGAAATATGACTATGAGAAGTTTCACATGTTCTCACCCAGGAGGAATCTAAGTAGAGAAAAGAATGATGGTTGGCTGAGCAGGAGTATCTAGAATGGAGTGAGAAAGAGAAATAAACCAAATGGCAAAGATTTGGAGTTTCAAAGGGAGACTAAGTTCTGGAGATCTCTTGTATAAATTAGTTCGTGGCTATAGTTAATAATAATAAAACCAAAATAATTGAAAAATCACTAAGAGAGTAAATCTCAAATACTCTCATCATAAAAATAACTGTAAGCATATGAAGTATATTTATTAGCTTGGCTTTATTTTCTGTAGTATTCATATTTCAAAATCATAAATATATCACAAATTATACATACAATATACACATATTTTATATTTATTTATAAAATATACCTTTGCAACCTTGTGAAGGTATTACCACCCCTTTCCTGAAACATGCAAAGCTGGCTACAGCAGAATATTCCTTAACTGTCTTAGAGCCTTTGTCTCTGACTTGATTGCTAAGGCAGTCTATGTTTGTATAGGAAGCTTAAGTGTCCTGGATTCTGAGGTCTCCTATGATAAGATCCAATTTGGCCGACGTTACCCACTGGCTCAGCTGCTAGAACTCACAGTGCACCAAAGGCCAAGGACACCATGAACTTGTTTGTTAGAATGTGCACAACTTAACTCTGGGATTGCGGAAGGCAGCTACAAAGCCTTCATTGCTCCAGCTTTCTAGACCTTTAATTTAGCAGAAGCTGCTGAAGCTGAGAGATTCCTTCTGCAGCCTGGAGCACCACCGCTTACACACATTGGCTTAGACACAGTATTTGCATACAGGCCTAACCAACTGCTTGATCTGATTGTCAGGAAAGAGGTTCCAATGTGTCTTTGAGATAGAGATCTCACGCCTAAATTGAAACAGTGAAATTAAGATTAACATGAGGATTCTCAAATTATCAGTGTGCAAATTCCTAACTTCTATAGTCAGTGAAAGTCTGAATCTGCAGAGCACAGCAGAGACCCCGGAAGTCCACACTTGCTTTTGGCATCTCTACATTCTACTTTAATACTTGCTGTTCCCAGTGTCAAATATGGTAGCATTTGTGGGGCCTATTTATAGATCTGAATTCTCTACTCAATTGTAATAAAACCAATGCTTTCTGATAGAATTTTTAAAAAAAAAAACACCCTTACCTTCATATTCTTTACTCCCCTTGCTTGAACCTAAAATTAGAGACATCCCAGCTGAGAAACAAACACCAATTTCTTTTTTACAGTAACATGAGGACATCCATCTAGAAAATTCACCCTCTTTTTCCCATATTTATCCATCCAATAAAGAGTGTTTATTGTTCCTTAAGGACATACTTGTGCCCAGGACCTTTTTAAATGAAATATATGCAGAGCAATAAAATGAGTAGGAAGTCCCACCTTCATAAAGTTTATATTGTAGCAGGGAGGTGCAGATGAAAACAAGCAACCAATATACTAGTAAAAAGGAGTAATTTTCTACAGAAATATAAAATAGAGAGTTGGAGTCTGGTGTTGTGAGAAATGTTTTAATTGAGGAGCACTGTAGGAACTCACTCAGTGTGACATTTCATCACAGAAGCTATGAGCCACTGTCATGCCAAGGAAGATGCTTCAAGAAAAGTTAGTAACCAACCCAGATAGACAGCACATACATGAGAAGGAGTGTGGTAGCAGGGAGGATGGCCAGAGTCCATTGCCAAAGGCCAGTCATGCTCTCACATATTTCTGAAAAAATGCCTCCCATCCCTAGGTGGCTACCAGCCTATAGGGCACAACTGGAAGGCAGGATGATTAAGTGAACAAGTAAAAATACCTCCCTAAACCAGGATGTTGGCCTTGAAAATGAGAAGTTACTGGAATGAGCAGATCATTAGAAGCATGGGGAAGAGGTAATGCTCCACATGTTAAACAGATGTCACATCTGGATGCAGTCCTGAAAGCCATGACATCTTCCTTCCTGTTCCCATATGATGAATCTCCCTGTGATGAGACATGTGTTGTATTCACTGTAGAAGCACAGCTAAGGAGGTCTTCCTCTTTCTGTGTCCCACATCTTATAAATACTTCAGTAACATTTCCCTGCCAATCTGATTTCTTTCAGCTTTAGTGTTTTTATTCCTATGATTAAACACCATGACCCAAAGCAGTATGGAAAGGAAAGACTGATTTCTGCATACAGTTCCACGTCACAGTCCACCACTGAGAGAGGTAAGGACAGGAACTTGATCAGGAACCTGGAGGCAGGAGCTGTTGCAGAAGCTACAAAAGAGTGGTACTGGTTTCTTTCCCATAGTTGGCTCAGCCTACTTTATTATACTCTCAAAGACCATCTTCCCAGGGTTGGACCATCTTTAGGGCGCTGAGACCTCCCATACTAATCAGTAATCAAGAAAATGTTCCACAGGCTTGCCTATAGGTCTATATTATGGAGGCATTTTTATCCCTCCTCTCAGAAGACTCTAGTTAGTGTCAAGTTGACATAAAAATTAGCCATGACATAGTCTTAGAGAATAGGCTGGTTTATGCACATACATGAGTACACACACACACACACACACACACACACACACACATGCACACACACTGTCTAGAAATTAAATTTTTCTGGTATCCTCTGCTGAATTCCCATGACTCAATGTTGTCATTTAGTAACTAATTTAATTACATGTGACTTTCTTTTGGCTTTATACAAAAATGCATCTAAAACTAACTGTGCTCTTTTTTTGGGGGGGGATTTTTTTTATTTTATTAATTTATTCTTGTTACATCTCAATGGTTATCCCATCCCTTGTATCCTCCCATTCTTCCCCCCCCCCCCATTTTCCCATTATTCCCCTCCCCTATGACTGTTCCTGAGGGGGATTACCTCCCCCTGTATATGCTCATAGGGTATGAAGTCTCTTCTTGGCAACCTGCTGTCCTTCCTCTGAGTACCACCAGGTCTCCCCCTCCAGGGGACATGGTCAAATGTGACTGTGCCCTTTTTTTACCCAGCATATTTGGTTATATTCTTTACCTAAATATTACAACTATAAAACCAACTGTTTCTTTATAAAATGTGCCTAAGAAATCTCTCATTTATTTAGGTCACACTATTATTCATCTCACTAATGTTGTCACCATCCCTCATTGCCTAGCTGGAGAACATTGTGTGTATTTGAAGTCTATTCCGTCCATCATATCATTAATTAAGAAGTTAATTAATATGAGGCATATTGTTGGCCTCTGTGACAACTCATTAAATACTTCCTTCCAAAAGACACTGTCATTTATTTTAGCTGTTATTAATGGCCTTCCAACTTCAATTCTTTTCAATGTCAAAACTCAAATTTAACCCATATGGAATTAACTTTGGAGGTGAAATTCCACCTAAAGGTTATTTCATTCATTATTATTATTGTAAATCATTACATTTCTTTCTCTCTGATATTTGCACTTCTTTTCTACTCTGTATATCTAAGCACATGAATAATAATTCAAACTTTGCCAGTCATTTTCTTTCTTTATGGTTATATTTTAATATTTTTACTTAATGTTATGAATTCCTGCTGCCTTAATCACTTTAATCACTTTAGTCACTAAAGGTCAATGAAAATGTCCACCACCCCTTTAATGGAAAGTAACTAAATTCGAGATATTCCACTCCTTTTAGATATTATATATTACATATACATATATAATTACATATATACAGATATAATTTGTTGTACTTACGTGTTACATAACATATCACTTCTATACTTTTTATTCATCTCTCTCTCTCTCTCTCTCTACACACACACACACACACACACACACACACACACACACACACACACACTTCATTCATAAGCATCTAATGATGCCTGGGAAGTTCCAGCAGTATTATCTTTACTCTTCGTTTATTCTTCATGGTTATGTATTTGTCTCTTTATTGTAAGTCACTGTGGTTCTCAACCTTCCCAATGCTGTGCCCCGTCAGTCCAGTTCCTCATGTTGTGGTGACATACAATCATAGAATTTTTTGTTGCTATTTCATAACAATAATGCTATTACTGTTATGAATCAGGATGCAAACATCTGACATGCAAGATATATGATACGTGACTACGTGAGGGTCACAACCCACAGACTGAGAATCACTACACTAAAATAAGCCTTGCTCTATGTTCCAAACCATTTTCTTGTAGTGGGTTGTTACAATGATACACATCTAGAGAGCAGTAGGGACCAGATGAGGGGAAAGGTAGAAGAAGAGAATAAGGGGAGAGAGGACTGGAATTGAAAGGAATTTGGGGTGATGTAGAAAGATAGTGAATTGAAAATTCCCTGAAATTTACAACAGTGACCCTAGAAAAGACTAATAATGAAGGATACAGAGCCTTAATCAGCCATCTTCTGTAACCAGGAAAGGCTTCCAGTGGTGGGACTGGGATACCAACTCAGCCACAATATCGTTAATCTCCAATTTGTCTTGCCTGCAAGTTGTGCTGCGGTAATGGTGAATCAGGACCTGTCAGAGATGCCAACTAATAATTGATCCAACTTAAGACCAATGACAGGAGAGGAACCCCGTGCACAACACTACCTGGAGGCCAGGAACAAGAGGCTGGATAGTCTAAAGACCTAGGGAGGAACTAAACACAACTGGCAAAAAGAAGAAGAGGAAGAAGAAGAAAAAGGAGGAGGATGAGGAGAAGAAGAAGGGTAAATGAAATGATTCCTAAGGATATTCTGCTATACGCATAGTTCAGTGCCTAGCCCAATCAATATCAGAGAGGCTTCATCCAGCAACTGATAGACACAGATGCAAAGACCCACAGCCAAACATTAGGCAAGGCTCAAGGAACCTCTCAGAAGAGAAGGATGAAGAATTATAGATGTCAGAGGACTGGAAAACACCATGAGAACACAGCCCATAGAATCAAATAAGCAGGGCTCATAGGGCCTCACGGAGACTCAAGCAACAGTCATTGAGCCTGCGTGGGTCTGCACTAAGTCCTCTGCATATATATTATGGTTGTGTCACTTTGTGTTCTTGTGGGGCTCATAATATTGGAAGTGGGGTTTCTCTGACTCTTTAGCTTGCTTTTGGGATCCTTGTCCTCCTTCTTGGTCGCTTTTTCCAGCCTTGATATGGAGGTTTGTGTTTACTCTTATTGTAGCTTGTTATGCTCTATTTGGTTGATATCCCTGGAAGGCCTGCTCTTTTCTAAATGGAAACAGAGGAGGAGGGAAACGGGAGGAGAGGGGAGGAGGGAGGAGATATCTGGGAGGTATGGAAGGAGAGGAAAATGTAGTTGGAATGTAATGTATGAGATAATAATAATAATAATAATAATAATAATAATAATAATAATAATAATAATAATAATAATAAAGATCTGACTATTCACCTATTTCCCTGATTTTGTGTATTTCCCCCAAACTGGACTTGCGCTTTCCCGAATGATTTAATTTTGTCCCTGGCCTGTAAGAAACCATCCTATTATAAGAGGTGTCAGAAGTGCTTGCCCATTGGATATTTTTTTAATCCCTTATTGCTTTAAAAAAAAATCTAGTTAGCCTGTGAAGAATCTTAGGCACCTGCTGGGATCTGTGGTTAACACTACCAGTGAGTGAGGCTACCTACACCACACACCCCCAGGCTCCATTAATCAGTACTATAATCCCAAAAGACCAGGAAAGTTCAAATGAGTGCAGCCCAATATACTTCCCCATAGAATTACAAACAACTACAATTGCTGGCAGACGTTTTAAATCACTGTTTTCCCACCCAGTTGCTGATAACTGTATTTTGAAGAAAAACATAGAGACATCAAGTAGAAACTGCCTTTTTTCTTGCTGTCAAAAATGGCTAAGTCTACTGACGTTGGAGTTCCTCTTCTACCTGAATCAAAATAAGGTAGAGCCTCACTGTCTCCATTTGTTCCCTGTGTCTTCTCTTTGCCTGCTGCCTTTTTCTCAGTCTTCATTGTTGTTTTTAAATTAACACTTTCCTATATTAGCATGATCTACTACTCAGTAAAGTCCCGAGTCTTTCATAGAAACGGTAGAATCCCCTTGCCATTAAAATAATATTCCTAACCTCTTAGTCCCTTTTCCCGCCCCTTTTTATTAAATTAGTCTTTACATTAATTCTGTAAACCACCCTCAACCATCTTAGCTTTCTAATTGGTTTATATCTCAAAGCACCACGGAAGGCTTCTCTCCCACCACTTCGTTGAAACTGCTTTGTTCAACCGCCAGCCAAAAGATTCCCTGCTAATATCTCCAGTGTGTTTGGCTCAATCCTGTAGCTTAGTCGTGTTTCCACGGACTCTTTCCCCACAGCCAAATCCTAAGTGTCTGTTCAGATATCCTTTGCTGGTTACTGTCCACACTCTGTGATTTTGGCTAAGCTTCTCTGCTGGCTACACAAGCCTGCTGCTCAGCAGTACCACTTCCCTCTGCCTGGTCCAGACCCTTCATATTTCCCTGCTGTTCTCTCCCTAGATTAGCCTGGGCGTCATTTGAATTATTTACTATTTTATGTTGAGGTCCTGTTTTCTTTTTTTCATAAAGGTCAAGCACCTAGACACTTAGTCTTGAATGTACAGGCATCTGACGTAATTATGCCCAAAAGATAATCCTCCCATAACCATATTATTACAGACCTTTCAAATGAATGTTGTGTAATTTAGGCCCTAGTCCATTTCCTCATTTCTCTAAATCAGTGACAGAAAATTTGGCTATATTTGTATTACCTCCCAGTCAAAGTTTCAACAAGTCCATCAAGTCAGTTCATTTCAAAAGCCGGAAAACAACTTATTTTGTAAAAGAATTCGATCCATCAACCACCACATTTTCTAAATGAGCCCCGATGCTGTGTGAGGTATGCCTGCTCTTCCCTTTCACTTCACTCAAATCTGCTTTCAATTAGAATATAGAAACACTGGTTTAGTTGCTACCTTAGAGAATTCTACTTAAGTGCTCCAGCAGATTCACATTTATAACCCAATTATTTATTAAAGTGTAAAAATCTATCTGTTGGCCTTTGAAGCTCATTTCTCCTCACCTGTCAGTGTTCTCTTGTGCATCCAGGTTTCAGGTGCATCACCCACCTGTGCAGACTCTTGACCCACAAAGTAGACTTATATGTCACACCAACCTGCTCATGCTCCTTTCCCTCCCTCCCTGTCCTTCACATATTAACTGAACTAGCATGTTAGCATGGTGCTCTCTTTTTTTAAAACACAGATATCTCATTATGTAGTACAGACTCGTTTTATACTGGAGAGGATAATGTTTTACACATTGTAATTAAAATATCCATTGAGGTTTCACTATACTTTCCTTTGCCAGTCACATATATAGAATGCAAATTTCAGTGGCTCAGAGGCCATGTTTTCAAAATCTACCATTGCTCAGTGTGGGTGTTTGGCCTACTGTAGGTGCTCATAGAATTGCTGGTTAGTGAGTGAAAAAATAAAAAGAGAACTGTAATTATAATTTTAGCGACTTGAAAGCTGAAGCCAAGAAGACAAAATTACTCTTTGCTATCAACTTTCTTTGCATTTGTCTCTTTAATTTTCCTAGCGAATTAGGGGAGTGTGACCATTCCACTTTAAAAATAGCAATACATGCTTTCTACCCAAAGTCAACAGGGGACAACAGGCACAGCTTTTATCACATGCTTGTGTTCCGTCTGCCTGTGTTTTTATGACATGGTCTCACTTTACTCACAGCACAGAATGACTTTTAAAGAGGTTTTGGGACTTTCTTAGATAGTATTGGTGCTCTGCATCTGTGGGTTTCTCATCCATGGATGTATCCAACCCACTGTGGATTAGAAATATTTCAAAAAATGGGTTGGGCATACTAAACAGGTTAGACAGGTTTTTTTGTTTTGTTTTGGTTTGGTTTGGTTTTTTTTGTCATTTTTCCTAAACAGTGTAGTTTAATGAAAATTTAGGTGTTGTCTATATTGCGTCAGGTACTATAAACATATGGAGATGTTTAAATGTATTTATTTTTATTTTTCATGTATGTGAATGTTCTCTTTCATGTATATAAGCATGCTCTGTGTGTGCCTGATGATAATAGAAGCCAGAAGAGAATGTCATTATCCCCTGGAACTGAAGCAAGGAACTTAAAAGCCACTCTGTAAATGTTAAGAACCAAACTCAGGTCCCCTGTAAGAATAGCAAGTGCTTCTAAGAACTCTTTACAGCCCCTGGAGGTATTTTTAAGTACAAAGGAGGAATGTGCAGGCTGTGCACTAGTGCTATGCCATCTTTTATAATGATCATGGGCATACCCAGATTTTAGTATCTGTATAGGCATTCTATAATTTTCTTTATAAATTTTTAGGAATATATATTCCATATATATATATATGGGATATGGCTCAAAGTTGAAACAAGCTGACAGATAATGTGTGAGGACTACCTACCTAAAACATTGAATTATATTCTACCCTCTGTTCTCTGCAAATTTCCCAAATGCTTCAGTAGTTCCTTAGGCTACTGTAATTGAGCACCATGAGTTGGATATTCTGGAAATTAGGAGCCAAACACAAATTGCCCACGCTGACGCTCTCGATGAAGACTTTGAAAGGCAGATCCTTCTGTGATTACACCAGCCCCACGTGGTCCCAGCGAACTTCTCCCCTGTGGGAGCAGCACCCAGGCATGGTCTGTGTCTCCATTTGTATTTTTCCAGTGTTCTCCACACCCTCTCCTTATCCAAATCATTTTACCTTTGAAATTATGTGGTTAAAATTGGACATGAGAAAGGATAATATTTTAATATATCTTCCAGGGAAAACCCCATTCAAACCACAAGTGACTCTTAAAAATCCAGGAAGTATCCGGAAATAATAGATGATGTGCCAGTAGGAGAAGTGTGTCTAATGACCGAGTTCCCTGAGGATGTTCATATACCCCTTACACTCATGTCCTTACAGCATGTACCAGGCACAACTCAAGATTCACAGGTTCATCCATCCAGCAACTCTATCCTCACATTCTGCAATCCAAATGCATCTTGTATCCTTTAGATGCTAAATGCTCCCTAGGCCTCACGTGGTGAGATCCTAGTCTCCAGTTCATGACAGACTCTACTAGAATTCTTCTGAAGTGGGGACCAATCCAAAAGAACTTAAGGCACAGGTGACAGGACCTTGAAGGGCCATTAGTATGATGCACTCCCTCTCTCAGTTTCTTCCTGGCTGTGATGAAGTGAGCTGCTCTTCTACCACACAGTTCTGCCATGAAGTTCATCCACTGAAACGTGGACCAAAACCTCTGAAGTCACACTCCAATAATGTTTCCCTATTTTCAGTTGATTTTATCAGTACTCTGACAAGGTGATGTGAACTTTAATAAAACACAGCTCTAATGCGAGGCTTGATGATTCAGAGCTAATGAAACATTCAAAATAGTCAACAAGTTATTTTTCCCATATATCCAGTAGCTGGTATTGAGAAATAAAAACTGAGAGTGTTTATAAATGTTCCATAAGGAGGAAATAACACTGAGGGGAAGATGTTTACTCCTGGGAATACTTAACACTGAACTCACAGAACAACCTTGGGGATCCCTAGGAAAAAAATAGAAGATGACCAAGGTCCACGATTATTACATTAATGATATGGCCCAAAACCAGGGTGAGCTATCCTATCAGGAGATAAAGGCTCCATGAGACAGGTCCTTTACTGACTCTCCTAAAAGCACTCTGCATCCTAAGAGTGAATGTGGCTACATGGATGTGTTCAACCATTCACTACTTTTTTAATTTTATTTTTTATTTTATTCTCTCATATATTAAATCAAATCTGTAGTTCCTTCTTTATTCTCTTTTCCCAGTATCTCCCTAACCCTCACTTTCATCCCTACCATCAATACCTCCTGTTCTCCCTTCATAAAAGGGAAAAACTTCTGCGGTTGTCAAGCAAACATGGATAGCAAATTGCAATAAGACTAGGCACCTCCTCTACTTGGATGAAGCACCCGAGTATACAGAACATCTCGCAAAAGCATGCAGGAGTCAAAGACATCTCCTGTGCCACTGTTACGAGTTTCACAAGAATACCAGGCTACACAACCATACACAACACAACACACACACACACACACACACACACACACACACACACACAAAGGGCCTGTGTCAGACCAATTCAAGGTCCCTGGTTGTCAGTTCAGTTGCTGTGAGCCTCTATGAGCAGAAGTTATTTGATTCTATGGATTTTCTTGTGGTGCCTTTGACCCCTGTGGCTCTTACAATCCTTCTCCTCCTCTTCTGCAGGATTCCCAGAGCTCCACCTAATGTTTTGCTGCTTCTGTTTTCATTAGTTTCTGAATGGAGCCCCTCTGATGAAAATCGGGATAGGCACTGAACTATGAGTGTAGCAGAGTCTTAGCCAGGGTCATTCTCAGAGATTGCTGGGAGTTTCTATTTCCCTAGGTTTCTGCTTTAGGCCTGAGATGCCCTCTAATTCAATCTCCCTCCCGGCACTCTCTTCCTCTATCCCTCCTGTTCCCATTGCAGCCTTCCCTTTCTCAGGGAGATTCATCCATCCCCATCTTGGCTCAAGGGGGCACGCATCCCCTCCTAATGGTACTCGTCAGTCAGTATTTAGCTGCAGCAGGCAGAAGAACAGGATGCAGTGAAATGACAAGAGACAATAGTGAGCTGTATAAAATGTCTAAAAGAGACTCAGCCTTAAGTGTGAACAGAAGACGAGGAACTTCATACTGTGCACAGAGAGTCCAGAAGCAATGCGTAGGGATTCAAAAATCTGTTTTTTAAAAACATATGTTAAGAAAGAGGCAATTTTCAAAGAAACTCCCTTTAATTTAGAAGTACTAAAAATATGAACTATTAAAAATAAAAATCAACAGGGCTTAGAAAGTAAGGGCAGGGAGTAAAGTGGCTTTTGGAACAAAAGAGCTTGAGGCCCCATGCAAGCAAGCATCAGACAAACATGAGGACTGCAACACTCTCATGGCTGGAATTAAAATCACCATGTTAGAAAAATAAAAGAAATTATGAAAATAAGGAAAGGCTGTTTAGATCAATGTTACCATTGCAAGGAGCATCTCTGAAGTTTTGAAGAGAATGAATGAGTAAAAATGTGTTTAAAATATAATACACATTCTCCTTAAAATGAAAAATAGTCTACAAGTCTAGTAGACTCATCTGTTCCCAGTGCACAGCAATATCAAATTTTATGATTTGAAGACTAAACTTTAATAAGAGCACAGGATTGTTCAGACCTACTGACAAAATCGGTTTTCCAGGTGTAGGATATGAGTGCTAAGAGGACAGGGTGATGATGTCCAGAGAAGTTTCACATTCTTGGAGCATGGATGCTGACTCCTGCTGAGGAAATTGATGAACATGCCATTTTTTTAGTTCTTTCTCTGCAACCTCAGTTCACTCCTTGGCTTCAGACATGTGCTTATCATTCTTTTCCTTCCTTCCTTTCTTTCTTTCTTTCTTTCCTTCTTTCTTTCTTCTTTCCTTCCTCTCTTGCGTTCTCTGTTTCTCACTGTGTCTCTGTCTCTCCCTGTCTATCTCGCTGTCTCTATCTCCTACTCTCTCTATCTGCTGTCTCCCTCTCTCTCTCCTCCTCTCTCCTCTCTCCTCCTCCTCCTCCTCTCTCCTCTCTCTCTCTCTCTCTCTCTCTCTCTCTCTCCTCTCTCCTCTCTCTCTCTCTCTCTCTCTCTCTCTCTCTCTGTCTTTTGTGTTAGTTTTTCTACCTACTAATGTTGTAGGATGCTCTCTATAGCAATTCTCCTGAATCGGTTTCACTGTTTCTCTCTCAAGCGGATGTTCATGCTTCACAAATGGTTTAGGTGACTTCAGATTCATAGCTTTAACCCCCAAGGTAGTCTATAGATAGCCATCATCCTCAGAGGTATACATACATTCTAGTCTAAGATGCCTGTATCTTTATGTATAAGAACAATCCTGTGTTCTTTGGCTCCTTAAAGCTTATTAAGAATAGTTTCCCTCATTTTCTATAGTCTGGCCTGCAAGTTTTCCCACTAGCATCTCATGTCACCTCTACCAATCTCTTTTCTTTACTATATCCCCTCCCATATCCACATAACTCCTGTTAAGCCTGTCTGTTTGAGATGACTCAACCCTCAACTGCAATGCCCATTCTGCTTTCTCTACCGGGAATTGTTGTTGTAATTTAGTTCACAAGTCTCAACACTTTGAGTTGTTATTCATCCCTTCAGATGGGTATGCCTTTTATTAACTATACTCAGAAGAACCTATGACTTCCTGTTATTTGTTTTTTTACAATGAGTATTATACTTTTGTGTGAAATTCCTACCTGTTCGATGGACATCTGCAATTCCTCCTGTCAGGCAACACTTGCATTTTTCCCTGATTCCTGTCACAGGGGAGGCTGTCTGCAAGCAGTCCTTAAGTGTTTGAGTTGAGTGCCTTGACTGGGCTAAAAGTAGGCTGCCTGTCATGATGACAGTTCTACTGGGCAGAAATACCTGCAGCACAAGCCAGGCATTGTATTCTTCCTGTCGTGTTGCAGAAGTTCGTTGAAAGCATATACTTTCTTAAAATTTTGTGGTTCCCTTTTTGAAAACAAATCAAATTGAAGTGTCGTGAACAACCTGAAAGGAAGACAGCCAGAGGAGTGAATCTCACTGCAACGAAATAGTTCAGATCTTCCTCTAAGCCATGATCACAGGATCTACCCAGCCATGACTGGAAGGTGATTTTATTGATTTCTTGTTGTGGTTAATTTCTAAGTATGGCCTAGTGAATGTTTCCTATTAGGCTAATTATTACTACAGCAGTATTTTCTAACCCACTAACAATCAATGAAAACACAGACACCTGACGTATATTAGAATAACCCTTTATCTGCAGCAAGGCAGATATTACATCCTAAGCCACCGTCTCAGTCCCATTCCATCTAATTCTAGTAATTTCTATTTTTGCTACCTCCCACCCACAATCCCAAAATACTTCCTAATGTTCTGCATCTCTTTCCATAAGAAACTTCAGCGACCCTTCCCTATTCCTACTCTATGGTGACTCTTCTCCTTCCTCTTCCTCCTTTCTGTCTCCTCCTTTTTCCCAAGAATCTCTCCGCCTCTTCCTTCTGCCTTGCCCAAGTGTACTTATTCAGCCAATCAGGGAGGCGAGGTTCAGGGTATTAACAAGATCTTGAGAGCTAGCAATTAACATCAGAATACATCAGACCAATCTCCAAAATTTCCCCTTTTCTGTCTAAGTAAAAAGGTCATTTTTTTTATATATATTATACAGTAAGAACAATTATGAAAACCAACAGACAAGATTTACATACATATGTCTAGTCAATAGGTATTTAGTAACTTTGGAGAAAATATTATTTATTCTATCTTGGTGAGCCTAAAATTCTGAAGCTAAATCAATCTCTATCTTATCTCATCTATTCTCTATCGACCTAAAAACATCTATACCTAAAAGCATGTTAACTCCTAAAGAACTAAGTTTAATTGTAAAACTAAACTATTTGGCTTCAACCCTATCAGAGACTTGAAAAAGAATAAAATTAATTATCTGAGTGAACAGGAAGTGTGGTTTAGCAGCTTTCAAAATAAAAATTAAAGAGAGAGTTTGTTGTCTGGACAGCCACCCAAAACTTTCGATAATGTTGGACTATCATCTTGAAGGGTATACTTTATGTTTGAAAAGGGGAAAAAAAGACTTTCACACATTTTTCTGGGCATTTCCATATAGGCACCTCAATGTTGTTTTGTTGCTCAAACCTGCCAAAGGAGAAATATAAGTGATAGCTCAGATCAAAACCCATAATTTTCTCATGCCTCATGTTGTGTTTCTAAGAGGATTTTGTAAATCTGGGTTCAAATCTGTATTATGCTTTCACTGTGATACCACAACAATCCCTACATGATTTTTCAGTCCAAAGTCACAAAAGCATCGTTTCCCACATAGAAACAATGTTCTAAGTGAGAGGCAGAGAGACAAAGGAAGAACCAGTACCACAGCCACCAGACTTGAAGACTGAGAGCCTGTGCTAGATTGTAGACAGGGTGGATAAAGAGCAGCATGCTGTCAGGTCAGAATCTCTCTCTGCTGGCTACCTCTGAGTACTAATGAGTTTATGTACCAAATGCACTACCTTCATTCATCTATATTTTTAGCTATCAAATTCACCACCACAAGGTTGAAACTAAATCACGGGGCACAAAACATTGTAGCAAAGTGTTGACCAGACACTATTTATTTCTATTGACTCATGATCATTAACTCAAAGGACTCCAGTGAATGACGTATGCTGATAGATCAGTCAGAAAAATTCAAATTTACTTTTCTATTGAGGGCATATAAGGTTCACATAAGATCCTGTGTATATTTATAATATGCATATCTCTTTACACCAAATTTAAAATATGAATGTTTAAAAGAAAATGAGTTTGAAAAGTCAATATGGCTGAATTTATTAATATTTGATGAGAACTCCAAAATACTTTCTGAAGAAAAGTAAAATTAATATTTATATGAAAGGAAAATTTAAACTTATTTGGATAAAGATTTAAAAAGGCTGATAAATCACTAGCTTATAGCTCAATTTCTTATATAATCCCTGTGCTGGGTAGTTTTATGTCAACTCTATATAAACAAGGTCATCAGAAAGAAGGGAACTTCAATTTAGAAATGCCACCATATGATCAGCTTGTAGGCAAGCCTGTAAGTTATTCTCTTAATTAATGATTGATGGGGGAAGGGGTCAGGCAGAGGGGTTGGCCTCTGCACTAAGTCCTGCCTCCAGGTTTCTGCCCTATTTGAGTTCCTGTCCTGAACTTTGGTAATGAACACTGATATAGAAGTTTAAGCCAAGTAAACCCTTTCCATATCTGGTGGTTTGAATAGTGTGACTGGCACACCATAGTCTTGTGTGTTTGGAGGCTTGGCCATAGGGAATGGCACTATTAGGACGTGCAGCCTTGTTGGAATAGTTATGACTTGTTGGAGAAGGTGTGTTACTAGGGGCTGAGCTTTGAGGTCTCAGGCACACAAGTCATGCCCAGTGTCAGATTCCCTCCCTGCTGCCTGATGTCCAAATGCAGAACCCTCAGTTCCTTCTCCAGAACCGTGCCTTCCTGAGCTCCACCATGCTTCCTACCATGATGAAAATGGAATAAACTTCTAAAACTATAAGCTAGCCCCAAGTAAATGCTTTTCTTTATAAGAGTTTCCGTGGTCATAGTGACTCATTACAGCAATAGAAACCCTAACTAAGGCACCATACCTAGGTTCCTTGATCGTGGTGTTTTATTGAAGTAATAGTAATCCCAGCTACAACAATGCATTACGGGAAACTTACTGTTTCAATGGCATTGCCAGGAAGAAATTATGCATAAAAAATAAATGAAGCCTTTCTGAAGTCACATTTCTATGCCTCTATGTGTATTTATGTCATCCATAACTGTATCTGTCTATATTATCCAAATGTATACATAAATTATTTTCTGAAAATTACATATTTGAATACAGTATTATATATATATATATATATATATATATATATAATTTTCCTCTCTCTCAATCTTCTCATTCCCCTCTTTTATCAAATCTATGGTCTCTTATTCATTAATTATTATTGTTACATGTATACATATAAACAAATAAGTATGCTACATTTATACTATTTTTCCAGGCATATTGTGATTTTCTGAATTCCATAGAATGGGAAAAATGATGCTAATACAGCCAGTATAATATCTGAAGGTTACTCTATAGATGTTGCTGCAGTGGTGGGCAGGACACTTTGTATATAAGGAAACACAAAAACCAGAAGCTCATATTTTCTCATGACTTCCAGCACATGAACTCAGCTACTGACACAAGTGAGAGAGAGACAGCTATATGTTCCTTGGTTTTATGCTCCTTTTATAGAGAATGGCCAATACTGTCATTAAAAAGTCACTTACAACTTACATTATTTGTGATTTGGGGTGTGTGTGTTGTGAGCAAAACCCAGAGTTTTACACCATGGAGTTATACTCATTAACATTTGCTTTTTGAGACATGTTCTTCTCAAGAAGTCACTCATAGGGTAGGTTTGGGAGGAGATGTAAGAGGGGCTACAATCAGGATGTAAAGTGAATAAATTAAAAAATATATTAAATAAAGAGCAGTCTCTCAGACTGGCCTTGAGCTCACTTTATAGCCCAGTAAGACCTTGAACATTACCCTGCCTTAGCCTATGCAGTGCTGGAATTTCAGAATGGAATTAAAGAGTTTGTCTACAATTTCTATTCTGAGCTTACTCTCATTAGAAAATGTAGCCTTTTTTCTTCACCATTCAGAGAAAGCAAACAAATTACTGATCATGGATTTGTCGCTTTCTCCAAAGGATGGAGATTTGCTAAAATCTTACTTAACTACAACCTTCTATTGTTCATTAGAGCAGGTCTGTAAAGCAGACCTTAAGCACCTAATTCAACTTAGGAGAATATTTATTGTATTTGAAATCCCCTGGATAACTTTTTCCCTGTGTTTTCACTAGGAATATTGCAATTTAGTGACTAGATACATTAAACATATTGTTTATGACCTGAGCAGATTATTTGGAGTATTCTACTTTTACTTTTTGTATCATATAATCACCAAAAAGTCAATATAACTAGAGTGACTCTTGCAATCTTTGATGTATATTTTATTAATTTCCACTTTCACGCATACTATTGACCAGATAACTTTCACACTGAGTAACTAAATCAAATATTTTTAATTACAACTCTGCTACAGATTTCTATCACATTTCTCTAAAATTTTTTCTCTGAGGACTAGTACTGTGCTCAAATAAAAAGGCTCTGCCGAAGTTAAGGACACCACAGCTAATACAATAAGTCAGGAGCATAGGGAAGGGTACAGCTTAATTAGGTTTCAATTCTGAAGCTTAATTTTCAATTTCATTTATAGGATTAAACAACATATGACAAAAAAAGACTAAATTAAATTCCTACTGCAAAATGGTTTAAGGCTCTTACTGATGATTTTGGTAGGTTCAAAGTATCTTTGAAAAATAATAAACACAGATCCCAAGTTCCAGTGCTTCCTCATGATAAGATATCACATTGTAAATTAACATTTATATAACCCACTTACCAGTTTTACATACACTGGTACGTGTGCATGAAAATTTGTATTATTCTATCCTAGGAAAATTAATTACATGTGTAAATTCATGAACTATGAATATAGTTGACAGTCACAATAGTCCTATGCAACAATTTTTTGTGTTATGATTTTGGAGTCACAACTATTTCCTTTCCTTCCTATTGTTTACCACCTGGTCTACAATAAACTGTTTTTCATTTTTCTTGGTTTGTCATTTTAATAATGCAAAATGTAAGTAGATTTGTATAGTATTTGAATGTTAGACCCTGTCTTCTCTCATTCATCTTCTCTCTGTTGAGTTTCTCTGCATAGAAATCCCCCATCCTTCATGACTGAGCAGTGTTCTGTGTAGAGGGATGCAGCAGCTTATGTACTTAGCATAAAATGGGCATTGTTTTGTTTCAAGTTAAGGTCATTAAGAACAAGCTGCCAAGAATACTGTTGTTTAATTTTTTTTCTTATGTGAGAAGAAGTTTCCATTCCTCTGAGATAAATGTCTGGTAAGTAAACACTTGGTCATGTTACAGGGACATGCTTACTTTTTAAGAGTACTTTCAAAAATCTCCCTCAGAACAGCTATACCATGGTGTCATAAGCAATATTCACATAAGCCAGCTTCTCTACTTCCCACTCAGTTAGTGTTAAGATTACTACTAACCATGATGGGAGTCTAATGACTGAAATTGCACTTCTGAGCACTAATAATCATAAACATACTTTATATCTGTATTCCCATCTCAATGTCCCCTTTGGTGACTTCATGCTCATTTTGAAATTAAATTATTTTTCATGGGGGATTCTGAGTGTTCATTAGGTTCTAAATGATACTTGCTTCTTATTTATGTAGGTTAAAATATATAATTTTGTAGTTTGCATTCATTCTTTCCACATGCATACCTACAGAATAAGCTTTAGTTTGTGTGAAGTTGATGGTTGTTTATTCCTGTTATACATAATGCACTGATGTTATAGCTGAAATGTTTTCAACAAAATCCTGAAAGTTGTCGCTAGCTAAAAGTTTCAGTTCTCTTTTTTTCTACTTATGGTCCTCCTTGATTCACTGTTTTAATTTTCATAGCACTTTAAGAAAATGCTTTTTAGAGTTAAGCTGATATTTTTCAGGTAGGTTGGCTACTTCTTTAGCCTTATGTTTTCAGAGGAATGGTCTTTTAATATCAGATGTGTTGAATGTGCATCACATAGGCACAATCACAAAGATGAACCTGGTTAAGAACAGTAAATCACAAAGCAAAACAGTAGGGCGAAGACTCTGAGGAAAAAGACTCAGAAAGCAAAAGAAAACAACATTGACATGAGTGGAGAATAGAAGAGGGTGGGGTGATAGCAACCTCAACTCATCACTCACAAAAATTTATGAAAGAACAAATTTAATCAAAATGACTCTGAGATTCCATCTTACACCCATTAGAATGTCTAAGACCAAAAATTCAAGTGACACCACATGCTGGTGAGGACGTGGAGAGAGAGGAACACTCCTTCACTGCTGGTGAGAATGCAAACTAGTACAACCACTTTGGAAATCTATCTGGCACTATCTCAGCAAACTAGGAATAAAGCTTCCTCAAGACCCAGCCATTCCACTCCTTGGCATATACCCAGAAGATGCTCCAGCACACAACAAGAAAATTTGCTCAACCATGTTCATAACAGCCTTACTCAAAATAGCCAGCACCTGGAAACAGCCTAAGTGTCCCTCAGTAGAACAGTGGGCATAATATTTTAAAATAAGTGCTATATGTGTGTAAATCTATCTGAATTATCTGTTTTGTTCCTTGCTTTGTGTGTACTTATACACAAGTCAGATATTGTACAGATTATTGTCTGTATGTTAGCCTTTAGCAGACAGTACACCCTTTTTTCCCCCTTCATTCTTGTTTCTATAAAAGGCTTTAACTACTAAGGGTACACATCTATCCATACAAATCTCAGAACAGATGCATATATAAAATCTTGCTAGAATATTCACAGCACCTTTTAAACTTTTTGAGCAATTTGGAAAGGATCACTAACTTTTCTTATCTCAATCATACTCATAAATGCATTTATTTATATACTCTCTGATTTATCTCATGATTCAGTTTGGGGTCACTTATATATACTGTCATATCACCTGAGAATAATATTTTGACTTCTTCCTTTCCAATTTGTGTCCCTTTGATTTTTTTAGTTGTCTTATTCCTCTAACTAGGACTTTAAGTGCTATATTGAAGAGATACAGAAAGTGGACAGCCCTTCAAATATCCCCTATTTCAGTGGAATTGATTTAAGTTTCTTTCCGTTTAGATTGATGTTGGCTATAGACTTGGTGTATATTGTCATTACTATGTTTAGGAACATGCCTTATATCCACGATCTAGCCAAGATATTTAACATGAATGGTTTTGGATTTTGTCAAATACTTTTTCAACAACTAAGGAGATGATCAGGTGGTGTTTTTTTTCTTTCAGTTTTACTGTATGGTGGTTTACATTGAGGGATTTCTGTATATTGAACCACACCTGCATGTCTGGGATGAAGCCGACATGGTCACGGTGAATGATATTTTTGACATGTTCTTGGATTCAGTTTGGGAGTATATTATTGTGTAATTTTTGCATCCATGTACAGAAGAGAAATTGGCCTGAAATTTCTTTGTTGGGTCTTTGAATAGATTAGGTATCAAGGTAACTGTGGCCTCATCGAATGTGTTTGGTAATGTTCCTTATGTTTCTATCTTATAGCATACTTAAAAGAGATTTGGGGTTAGCTCTTCTTTAAAGTTCTGGAACAATTCTGCACTGATTCCATCTGACCCTGGCTTTTTTGCTTGGAAGGCTCTTGATGATGGACTCTGTTTCCTTAGCAGATATAGGACTACTTAATTTGTTTACCTGATCTTGATTAAAATTTGGTAGTTTGTAGGTATCTAGAAGATTGTCCATTTCATTTATATTTTCAAATTTCATGCCATATAGGCTTTTGAAGTAAGACCTAATGATTCCTTGGATATCTTTGGTATGTTTTCGTCTTTTTGTTCTGGAGATTTCAGGTATGCTGTTACATAGCTAGAATGGAATCTCTCCAAAACATTTTTATGAAAGCATTTAGTGCTATGGAATTTCTTCTCAGCACTGCTTTCATTGTGTCCCATAAGTTTGGGTATATTGTGCCTTTATTTTCATTGAAATCTAGATAATCTTTAATATTATTTTTCATTTCATCTATGACCCAAAGGTCATTGAGTAGGGAGTTGTTCAGTGTCTGTTAGTCTGAAAGCTTTTTGTTGTTTCTAATGTTGTTGAGTTCCAGCCTTAATCCATGGTGGCCTGATAAAATGAACAAAGTTGTTTAGATCTTCTTGTATATGCTGAAGTTTGATTTGTGTCCAAGTATATACCCAATTTTGGAGATGGTTCTGTGAGGTGCTGAGAAGAAGGTGTATTCTTTTGGGTTTGGGTGAAATGTTCTGTAGATATATATTAGGTCTGTTTGATTCATAATGTATATAAGTTTCATTATTTCTCCATTTAGTTTCTGTCTCGATGATCTGTCTATTAGAGAGAACGGGGTGTTGAAGTCTTCCACTATCAATGGGTGGGGTTAAATATGTGATGTTAGTATTAGCAATGTTTCTTTTATGAAGGTGGGTGCTTAGGCATTTGGGGCATAAATGTTCAGGATTGAGAAGTCATCTTCATGTATATTTCCTTTGATAAGTATGAAGTTTCCTTCCCCATCGCTATTGATTAGCTTGATTGAAAGTCTATTTTATTAGTTACTAGGATAACTATTCTAGATTGGTTCTTGTATCCATTTGTTTGCAATACCATTTTCCAGGCCTTTACTCTGAGGGAATGTCTACCTTTATTGCTGAGGTGTGTTTGTTATATGTAGTAGAATGGTAGGTCCTGTTCTCACATCTATTCTATTAGCTTGTGTCTTTTTACTTGGGAGCTGAGGCCATTGATGTTGACAGATATTAATGACCAATGGTTGTCAGTTTCTGGGTTTTTTTGTTTTGTTTTGTTTTTTATGTTGGTGGTGGTAGGGACTGTGTGTTTTTCTTTCTTTCTTTCTTTTTCTTTTTTGGGGAAGCAGGGTTATTTATTTCTTGTGTTTTTCTGGGTGTAGTTAGCATCCTTGTGTTGGAGTTTTCCTTCTATTATTTTTGTAGGGCTGGATTTGTGGCTAAGTACTGTTTAAACTTGGTTTTAACATGGAATATATTTTTTTCTCCTCCCATGGTGATTGAAAGTTTTACTGGGTGTAGTAGTCTGGGTTGGCATTTGTGGTCTCTTAGTGTCTGCAGGACATCCATATAGGCCTTTCTGGCTTTTGAGTCTATGTTGAAAAGTCAGGTATAATTCTGATAGGTTTGCCTTTATAGGTGACTTGGCTTTATTATCTGGCAGCTTTTAATATTACTTCTTTGTAATATAAATCTAGTGTTTTGATTATTATGTATTGGGAGGACTTTCTTTTCTGTTCCACTTTGTTTGGAGTTCTATAGGTCTCTTGTATGTTTATAAGCATTTCCTTCTTAAGATTGGGCAAGTTTTATTCTATGATATTATTGAAAAAAGTTTCTAAGCCATGGAGCTTGGAGTCTTCTCCTTCTTCTATTATTATTATTCTCAAGTGTTTTTACAGTGCCCCAGATTTCTGGGATGTTTTGTGTCAGGAACGTTTTAGTTTTAAATTTTTCTTTGACTGATGTGTGAATGACTTCAACCATATCTTCTACATGTCAGATTCTCTCTTCCATCTCATGTATTCTCTTGGTGTTGTTTGTGTCTGCATGTTCTCTTTCTCAGGTTTTCCAACTCCAGGATTGCTTCAGATTGTGTTTCCTTTCTTGCTTCTAATTCCCTTTTTAAGTATTGAATAGTTTTTTTCAATTTCTTTCATTTTTTCTCCTGTTTCATTATATTTTCCTGTAATACTTTATAGGATTTATCCAAGTCTTTCATCTGTTTCAATATATTACCCTGTATTTCTTTGAAAGATTTATTGTCTTTCTTCAAGGTTTCTACCATTTTTAATCACCTCAGATTTAAAAGCTTCTTCTTTTCCTTTGGGGTGTAAGTATCTCCAGGGCTTTGTGTGGTACTTCCACTGGTCTTTGATGATCTTATACAGCTCTGAGTTTTGTTGCTTGTCTTCTTCAACTGGCTTCTAGATATATGGTTGTCTCTGGTGTTAGCAGGCATGGAGGTTCCTCTGAATGAGTTGTTGTCTGTGTCCCAGGTGATTCAGACAGCTTGGGAGAAGGCAAAGAGAGTTCCATGCCAAAGACTACTTTCTCGGGATCCCCGAGGCCACCTCAGGATGACAGACAATGAATGTTGGAGCCTGCATCAGCTCAGCTCTGCTGGGTTCACTGTCTGTGTTCCAGTTGAGTCAGGCTGGAGAGGAGCAGGCTGGGAGAGCTCTAAGCAGAATGCTACTATGGTGCCCCTCAGGCCTCCCAGTATGTGGACAATGTGGGTTGTGGACAGCACTTGATTCACTTCTTTTGGTTTTGCTATCTGTGACCTAGATGGGCCAGGTCAATGAGGAGTGAGTGGAGAGTGATCCAATGTCAAAGCTACTCGGGTATATCACATTCCTCTTCAGGGTGGCAGCAAATATAGGTAGTGGTCCACACCCAACTCACCTCTGTTTGTTCACTCTCTGTCCTGGATTGGTGTGACGGGGGGGGGGGAAAGGAGGGATGGAGGGAGAGAGAGAAGAAGAAGAGAGAGGAAAGAGAGAGAGAGAGAGAGAGAGAGAGAGAGAGAGAGAGAGAGAGAGAGAGAGAGATCCAAGGCTAAAGCTGCTCTCGTGTCTGTCTGATTGGCCTCCTCTTCTATTTTCCTGGCTGTGTCCCAGATCCAAATTTCATACTTCTTATAGAATTTTTCTTCATTTGGCTTTTAGATTTTTTGTTTCTTACCTCAGATACTCAGATCATGTACAAATTTGGATTGCTGATAGTTGGAGGTTGATCTGGTGCCCTGTGTATTGGGATACTGAATTTTGGACCCAGAGATCTGGTATTAGTCCAATATAGGTACTATCACATTAAATGATCAGTGTTGTATAAACTTTACTCCCCAGTTATCTCCAATTGGTTAAAGTTGCTGACAGCCAATTACTGGGCAGAGGAGATAGGAAGGCAGAACTATGGCTGCTAATCTTGGGATGTCTTTAAAGCTTATTCAGCCCATTGTTCAAGTTAGCTTAGTTGTGATCTACAAAAATCAGACTGTTTCCACTAAATTGTTCAATGCATGTGGCATAACGACACATATAACATCTCTTTCTATTTATGATAACATTATAAAATAAGCCATATTCAATTTGTGACAATGGTGATCTTGGTGTCTTCACTATCGTTTTATTAGTCAGTCTCTCCTGATCTTGTTAACATTATGGGTAGATGTTTCTGTAGTATTCAATTCTCAAAATTATCTTCTGGCTTTTACTTTGTTTAATCTGATTTTTTAAATATTTTATTAATTTATTCATATTATATCTCAATTGTTATCCCATCCCTTGTATCCTTCCATTCCTCCCTCCCTCCCACTTTCCCCCTACTCCCCTCCCTTATGTCTATGACTGAGGGGGACCTCCTCCCCCTGTATATGCTCATTTTTAATTTTATATCTGGCTGTGGTTGCATACTAGTTTAATCCCATCACTTGGCGTGGAGAGGCATGTGGATCTCAGTAAGACCGAGACCATCCTGGTCTACATACTGAGTCTAGGACAGCCTCGGCTACACAGAGAAACCCTGTCTTGAAAAAATAATTGTTCCATATGGCTTGCACTTTCTTTGTTTTCTTATTTATTTCTTTTTTATCATGATTTTTTCCATTGATTTGGAATATGCATTTAATTGAAAGAAAAATACATCTCTTTCCTAATCCCTTTTCTTCCTGTGGCCATCCAAGATACTACCTCAGACTCTTCTCATGTCATCCCATTCTTAAGCTAATAGCCTTATTTTTTTTATTATTACTGGTACACACACTATACACACACATGGTCAAAAATGTATTAACAACAGAAATAAGAAAAAGCCTACTCACACATGAAAACTAAACAACTTTCTACTTAATGACACGTAGATCATGGAAGAAATAAAGGAAGAAATAAAAGACTTCCTGAAATTCAATGAAAATGATGGAACAACATGCCCAAATTTGTGGGACACATTGAAAGCAGTGCTAAGAGGAAAATTCATAGCACTAAGTGCTTTTATAAAGAAATTGGAAACATCCCACATAAGCAACTTAACAACACATCTGAAAGCCCTAGAAAAGAAAGAAGCAGAATCATCCAAGAGGAGTAGACATCTGGAAATAATCAAACTCAGGGCTGAAACCAATAAATTAGAAATAAAAAGAACAATTCAAGGATCAACAAAACCAGGAGCTGGTTTTTTTTAGAAAATCAACAAAATAGACAAACCGTTAGCCAAACTAACTAAAAGGCAGAGGTACAGTATCCAAATCAACAAAATCAGAAATGAAAAGGGAGTCATAACAACAGACACTGAAGAAATACAAAGAATCATAAGATCCTACTTTAAAGGCATATATGCCACAAAATTTGAAAATCTAAGAGAAATGTACATTTTTCTTGATCGATTCCACTTGCCAAAATTTAATCAAGATCAGATAAACAAATTAAATAGGCCTATTTCTCCTATAGAAATAGAAGCAATCATTGATAGTCTCCCAACCAAAAAAAAGCCCAGGGCCAGATGGTTTCAGTGCAGAATTCTATCAGACCTTCAAAGAGGAGCTAATACCGATACTCTTCAAGCTACTCCAAAAGATAGATTTGGATGGAACATTACCAAATTCTTTCTATGAGGCCACAGTCACGTTGATACCTAAACCTCACAAAGACCCAACAAAAAAAGAGAACTTCAGACCAATTTCTCTTATGAACATAGACGCAAAGATACTCAATAAAATACTTGCAAAACGAATACAAGAACATATCAAAGATATCATTCATCATGACCAGGTAGGCTTCATTCCAGGCATGCAGGGATGGTTTAGTATATGGAAATCTATCAATGTAATCCACCATATAAACAAACTAAAGAAAAAAATCACATGATCATCTCCTTAGATGCAGAAAAAGCATTTGACAAAATCCAACACCCATTCATGGTTAAAGTGTTGGAGAGATCGGGAATACAAAGCACTTATCTAAACATAATAAAAGCTATATACAGCAAGCTAATAGCCAACGTCAAATTAAATGGAGAGATACTCAAGGAAATTCCTCTAAAATCAGGGACCAGACAAGGCTGCCCACTTTCTCCATAGCTCTTCAATATAGTTCTTGAAGTCCTAGCCAGAGCAATAAGACAACACAAGGAGATAAAGGGGATCCAAATGGGAAAAGAAGAAGTCAAACTATCCCTACTTGCAGATGATATGATAGTGTACATAAGCGACCCCCAAAATTCCACCAGAGAACTCCTTCAGTTGATAAGCACGTTCAGCAAACTGGCTGGTTACGAAATTAACTCAAAAAAATCAGTAGCCTTCCTATATACAAATGACAATCATACAGAGGAAGAAATTAGGAAATATACACCCTTCATATTAGCCACAAACAATTTAAAATACCTAGGAGTAACACTAACCAAGCAAGTGAAAGACTTGTTTAAAAAAAACTTTAAGTCCCTAAAGAAAGAGACTGAAGGTGACTTGAGAAGATGGAGGAATCTCCCTTTTTTGTGGATCGGGAGAATCAACATAGTAAAAATGGCCATTTTACCAAAAGCAATTTACAGATTCAATGCAATCCCTATCAAAATACCTACACAATTTTTAAAGACATTGAAAGGTCAATTCTCAACTTTATATGGAAAAACAAAAAACCCAGAATAGCTAAAACAATCTTATACAATAAAAGATCCTCAGGAGGAATCTTCATATCTGATCTCCAGCTGTACTATAGAGCAATAGTAATTAAAACAGCATGGTACTGGCACAGCAATAGGCTGGTTGATCAATGGAATTGAATCAAAGACCCAGATATGAATCCACACACATATAGTCACCTGATTTTTGACAAAGAAGCCAAATCTATTCAATGGAAAAAGGATAGCATCTTCAACAAATGGTGCTGGTCTAACTGGATTTCTACATGTAGAAAAATGCAATTGGACCCATACTTGTCACCATGCAAAAAACTCAAGTCCAAATGAATTAAAGACCTCAATATAAAACCAGAGACACTAAATCAGTTAGAAGAAAAAGTGGGGAAGAGCCTGGAACACATTGGCACAGGAGACAGCTTCCTGAACAGAACACCAACAGCCCAGGCCTTAAGGTCAACAATTAATAAATGGAACCTCATGAGGCTGAGAAGCTTCTGTAAGGCAGGAGACACTGTCAAAGGAACAAAGCAACAGCCTACAGACTGTGAAATAATCTTTACCAACCCTGCATCTGACAAAGGTCTAATATCAAACTTTATAAAGAACTCAAGAAATTAAACGCCACCAAACCAAATAACCCAATTGAGAAATGGGGCTCAGAATTAAACAGAGAATTCTCAACAGAGGAATATCAAATGGCTGAGACACACTTAAAGAAATGCTCAACATCTCTAGTCATCAGAGAAATGCAAATCAAAACAACTCTGAGATTCCATCTTACACCCATCAGAATAGCTAAAATCAAACATTCACGTGACAACACATGCTGGCGAGGATGTGGAGAGAGAGAAACACTCCTTCATTGCTGGTGGAAATGCAAACTAGTACAGCCACTTTGGAAATCTATCTGGTGCTATCTCAGAAAACTGGCAATAGGGCTTCCTCAAGACCCAGCTATTCCACTCCTTAGAATATACCCAGAAGATGCTCCAGTACACAACAAGGAAATTTGCTCAACCATGTTCATAGCAGCCTTATTCATAATCGCCAGAACATGGAAACAGCCTAAGTGTCCTTCAGTATAAGAATGGATAAAGAAACTGTGGTACATTTACACTATGGAATACTACTCAGATATTAAAAACAAGGAATTCCCAAAATTTGTGGACAAATGGATTGAACTAGAAATGATCATAATGAGTGAGCTAACCCAGAAGCAGAGAGACTCATATGGTATATATCCATTTATAAATGGACACTAGCCCAAGGGGCAGGTCCCATGAAAGTCTGCACCTACCAGGAAAGTGGGATAGAGGTGAGAACATCCTATTGAGACTCTAGGTGAGAAAAATATAGGGGATAGGGAAGTAGGTGGATCCAGAGGGTCCTAGAAACCTACAAGAGGGACATTATGATGGGTGGATCTGGGCCCAGGAGTTCTGCTTGATCAAAAGCACCAACCAAGGACAAAACGTGCAGTCATCATCAAACCCCTACCCAGATCTAACCAAGGGACAGAACATTCTCCACAGTTAAGTGAAGACTGGGGACTGACTTTCACAGGATCTCTGGTGCCCCATATTTGGCCATGTCCCTTTGTTGGGGAGGCCCAATGGCACTCAGAGGAAGGATAGCGGACTACCAAGAAGAGACTTGATACCCTAGCACCATATTCACGGGGAAGGGGTCCCCCTCGGTCACAGTCATAGGGAAGGGGGCTTGGGGTGAAAGTGGGAGGGAGGGAGGAATGGGAAGATGCATGGGATGGGATAGAAAATGAGATGTAATATGAATTATCTTATTTTTCAATAAAAATGTGTTTAAAAATATACATATTCATATTATTTGTGAAATTATGAATATATAATAAAGGTAAAATTTTCATAGTTCTTGCCTAAGAAAAAGTACTTAGGCTAATCTCAGTGGATTTGCTTACTTATACCCAGCACCCTATATTCAGCATATCTCAGCACCATATATTTAGCACCCTACATTCCTGTGTAAGTCAGCTCTCCACAGAATGCTCCCACTGCTGTGGCAACAGGAGAGTTTGTTTCTTATTTGTGATTGGATGGCATGCAGTGAACATTAATCAAATATGTAAACAAACAAGTAAATTAAAAATGTTGTTTATTCTTTTGCTCAAACTGGTTGAACCTAAGGAACTAATTTTATTTGGACATTTTGTCTATGCCTACTAGTGGTACCAACTTGCAGATTTAAACTTTAAAAATTCCATAAAATGCATATAATTAATGAGAATGTACTATAATTAATGAGAAAATAAATACACCACGTGCATTTTTTTGTGTTGTTCCTCACATACTCTGGCCATAAGCAGCTATCCCTTCACCTTCTAGTTTTTCTGACATTTTCTGGATATTTTCTGCTATAAGGAAGAATTGTTTTAGTTGCAATGGGAAGCGCCTTGGAAAAATGGGGTGACTCTACTGGTTCCAATTAAAGGTTTCTATTGCTTCTTTAATGGAAAAAAATGTATAATTACATTAATCTTTGTCCATGAACACCAGGTGTAGACTTCCCATGTCACATTCATGTTACATGTTCTACATGGTGTACTACATTATGACATGGTAGCCAACAAATATTGAATGACTTTATAAATTCTCCAAACTATATTACGTTGGTGGAATTTGCAAAATTTCTATTACTGTTTAATTTACAGCATCTCAGTTGCTGTTCTACTGCCATGAAGAGGCACTACAACCAAGAAAACTTCCAAAGGAAGCATTTAATTAGGATCCTGCTTACAGTTCGGAGGGTGAGTCCATGACCATAACGGGTGTCTCATGGCAGCAAGCAGAAGCTGGGAGTTTACATCTGATCCATAGGCACAAGGCAGAGAGATAAACACCTACCGTAGAGTTTTGAAAGCACATAGGCAATTCCCAGTGATATGCCTTCTCCAACAATGCCACAACTCCTTGCAAATCCAGTCCCACCAACTAGGGAGCAAGTATTCCACCCTATGAGCCTATGGGAGCCATCCTTATTCAAACCTCCAGTACACTGTTGAGGACCAAATCCAGGACTCCATGAAATCTTGATACTCTGTCTACCACTAAAATAACTCCTAACCTTTAAAACTTTGTCTTTAATTAAACTTTAAATGACTTTTTAAAAAGTCACGCACTTAAAAATCAGTACAATCTCTTAATTTTGTTTACTAAACTGTGATTAGTTCTGAAGAGAATTACAAAATATTTCCCTCATGACGTGAAGTGTTTGTTGTCAGTAACATTGATAAAGAGATTAACATTTGCATCCTTAGAAAGCCTGAAGGAGTAGGAGAAAGAGAGGGTGTGTGGGAAGGGAGATGATACTTGTGGAGAAAGGTAAGCAAGGAAAGTTAGGTCCAATGCCATGGGCGTGGACTTCAGATTTGGGTGAGTCTGGAAGTAGCTGCATCGGTATTCCTCTTTAAGTGTATATGAGCATTTAATCATACTGGCCAGTTGTTTTTTTCCCTTTGTGAATGGAAGTCACCTTTTGAAACACTGCATAGAAATGATATTTTTACAAACTCACTGACTCCCCAAGAATGTACTGATTCATTATGGAAAAGATATCTGGCTTCTCTTGAAGGTCTTGCTCTCATTTCATCTCCAGTCTTCCATCCGCAGTCAGTCTCCACTGGAGGAGAATGACTTGGCAGCAATGCTGCTGGAAACCAACACTGAAGAGAAGGAGGAATGTGAGTATGTAATGCATCTTCCTAAAATATGCAAATTGCACCAAACATAAATTGCATCCTTCCAACGTCATCCCACCGCCCTGAGGCACATGAGCCAATGTGGGAATGGAAAACATCTTGTGTTTTTACATTTGTTATCAGAAAAAAAAAATACAACTTTATAAAACATGAGTCCCCAAAAAAAATCCTTCCTTGGACAGTTCTTTTAGGCGGTCCAGGAGGCAGTGTCACAGCACTGATAATAAAAGCAAAGTGAGGCTCATTTCCAGGAACATTTAATGAGTTTTCCCAGCTGCTATGACTAGCAAAGTATTTCTAAATGGGGAGATAGAGTTACTTTGAAAATCTAGGCTGATTTTTATCTTCTGACTAATCATGTGTAATGCATACTAACACATTTCCTCATTCTGTGCCTTTGTAGCATGCCCATGATGACCAGAGATGAAGTATATCCCCTCTTAGTGCTATTGGCTTTCCTATGTTTAAGCAAACTGTCCTGCATATAATACTGCAGTGGTTTTGAATAACCATCTACAGGTCACAGGAGAGAGCTGCAGTTGTAATATTATTATCAATTACAAGGTTGTTTTCCCAAAGCTTTTCTGGTTCCATACTTCCTCCTCCCTTTGAAAATGCCCAAACATAAAATAGAAGAATAAATACTTTAGGCTATAATAAAAACTTAATTTGCTCATTCTAAGTGTAAATTTACATAGATTGCTAAGATAAAATTGACATTTTAATTATAGATTGCAAAGGAAGGAGGCCATATTTCATTGAACACTTTCAAGTTATTGCATTTAAATAGCATTACACATAGAGCAGCCCAATGAGTCATTCCTGGAGGCTTGATGATCTTGGATAAATGGTGAAATTTGCACTTCTAAATAATTAGCTTAAGTATCATTAAGCCTTTAAAAGCCCATTTCTGCTTATTATAGTTTACATATTAAAATGTATTTACTGAGGTTTCAGATTATTTCAAGTATGAAAAGAAATGCCAAAAGCTACACTAAGGTCCAAGTATCTCCAGTGACGACAGCTTTAAGCTGCATGCCTTTCTGTCTGTTTTGCTTTTTCTTTAGCCGTTGCATACCCCTTTACTTCTCCTACAGCCTAGCTATCTGATGTGGTGTATATAGTATATACGTGCAATATATAAATACTATATACCTATATAGTATAGTCTATAGTGTATAGACTGTATATTCACCATATATTATATATAGTATATATAATATATATTACACTCTATACTGTGTCTGTACACACAGATACATTCTCTTCAATACCCGGAAGACAAGTTCCAATCTTCATGAAGATGATTATAAGTCAGAATGTGTTTAAGAATATTGAATACTGAAATGTTGACTTTAGTTCATGCTGTTTGTACTGGTCTGCCTGTTTTCCAATTTCTTATTTCTTTTGCTGAAAAGCCAATACTCTCCTCAGAAGTTTCTGGCTTTAAATCTACTCCTGGTTAAAAAAGGCCTCAACTCCATTTTTCTAAATTTCTTTGATACATCTGAGAAAATATGAAAGAATGTAAAAACTCACCAACTTTAACATTTTCACTGATGCTGTCAGAGATAAGCATAAAAGATAGTATTAATAAAGCAAGTAGAAAAATGAAATCAATCCCACCTCCTAAAACATTTCCTTTACTGAATGGCGTTTTACATATTTGTTGCAACAAGGGGATAAAAGAGAACACACTAGTATGAAAATTTTATCTCAATGAAAAATACATGTAGATTATTCAGTCATATACTAATCTGGTTGTTTTCATGAATACTGGAGGATCACAAATGGCAGCCAAATCGAGGCTATTCTGATGTCGTTATTGAGCAAAAATGTTTTTGAAAATCAAAAGATGAGCTTGTCATCAGACTACAACTACACACAGCCTGTAAGTACACACTGGTTGTTTTGTTAATATGATAACAGAGCATGATTTTTTGTTGTTTTCTGTTTTTAGCACTACTTTTTTTTTACATTATACATTGACATTATTACACATATATACAATAAGATGCATACAGTAAGAAGAATCACAGAACAATCAGGAATTATATAAATATTACATTCATAGTGTTTTGGCTATTTGTACTTGGCAACCTTAGAGAAGACATCTTTCCTATCTTGATGAGCCGAAATTTCTGAACGTAAATCAATATCCATCATATCTCATCTCTATCAAGTTTAAACATCTATCTAGACCTAAAAGCATTTAACTCCTAAACAACTAAACTTAATTGTAAAACTAAAATATAGGGTCTTCAACCCCATCAGAGACTTGAGAAGAAATAAAAATTAATTTCCTGAGTAAATAGGAAGTGCAGCTTAGCAGCTTCTAAAATGAAGAAAAAAAAAGTTAGGGACAGTTTGCTGACTGAACAGCCACAAAAACTCTCTATAGCATTGGAGCATTGTTTTTAGCCGTCTAGCCCAGTATATCTGACAAACATATTTATGTTTTCTTCATTATTTTTATCTCCATTTTTAGGTCTTGAATCTTTTTATTCATTTCCTTCTCCTGTTTGATTGTAGTTTCCTGTCCTTTCACTAATTTCTTTAAGCAATTTTGTTCAATTCTTTTATCTCTTTGTTTATTCTTGTTCTAGTTTGAGGGATTTATTTTCCTCCTTTAAGACCTCTATTATTTTCATAACTTCAGATATGAAGTCTTTCTCCTGTGTGTCAGATTTGATATTTTCTCCAGGGCTTGTTGTGGTGGTGGGGCTGTTGGTTTCCGGTGGTATCAAATGGTCTTGATAGTTGTTGCTTGTGTTCTTACAGTGACCTCTTCCCATTCTGGTGTTTCTGGTTTTAGCTGGTTGGGGGATCTCAGATGGTCAGTTTGGGGGTAGTTATAGACAAAGGGGATTCGGCCCTGAGCTCTCCTCACTTCTGCTGAGATAATTGTCTCTTTGCCTCCCTGTTTATGATACAGAGAGGTCAGGTACCTCTGTTTAGTTCACTGTCCCTGTGGACTCCCTGACTGTGGACCAGGTATGCTGCAGAGCAGGCAGAAAGATATCAGAGCAGAGAGCTGCTACAGTGGGGCAGCTTGCCTCTAGGGGTCAGAGTGCAATGTGTGAACCTGGTGCTTTAGCAGCCCACAGTTCCCTCTAGGCTCAGAGATCAAAGATTGTACTCAGGACATCAGTGCTTGCACAGGAAGCATGTGTAGTGTGGCCTGGGAACCTAAGGTCAGATCTGCTTGTTTTCTAAGCTGTGTGGTCTCCAGTGAGCCAGAAGACGCAGATTCTGGAGTTTATGCAGCACAAAATTCCTTCTGGGCCCAGGAGATCAGAGATTGCACTCAGGCCAGGCATGCTGCTGCCAGTCTACGGCCAGCTCCTGTAACCGTGGGGACTGGGGAGGATTTCACGTTGGCCTGTGGACCTGAGGTCAGCTCTGCTTGTTTTCTAGGTTGTGCGTCTCTAGTGGGCCATCAGTCACCGAAAGCTGGAGTTTCTGCAGCACACAGCTCCCTCTGGGCCCCGAAGGTCAGAAATTGTACTTTTGTAAGGTGCCCGAGGCTAGACCTTGGAGTGGGTGGATGTGCCTGCAGGGACCCAGGAAGTTTTCTGTGGATTTGCTGGGTGACCTGAGGCCAGACCCACCTGTACTCTGCACAGTTTGTACCGCACTCACCTGGGAATCACCAGAACTGGTGTTTTCTATTCCTCATTTCAGTTCTTAGGTTGCTGTATGGTCACTGCAGTCCTGCTGATCAAACAAGGTATTTGGCTCTGCCATCTTGGATATCTCTATTGAAGCTATTATAAATTTGAAATGGAGGGGAAGGAGGAACTGGTGAGGAGAGAGATGAGGAAGTGATGCAAATATTGTACTCCTATGTAAAATGCTCAAAAAATACATTAAAAAAGAAAAAATGGCCACATAAATAATACAGATAGTATCCTTATCAATTTCTGGTTGGATTGGTGACAACAGGCTGACGCTAAATGTTTACATGACTTGGGTAGAAGAATGGGTAGTCAGCTGTAAGATGGCACTGTCCATGATGCCAGAGATTAGATTTGTATCTATGTACCTAAGGTGATATTGGTACAGTCTGTTATGACCCCTCCAGTGGAGTCTGTTTGACAAACTTTACCACAGAACCCAAAGCAACAACCCCTACCCAAGGAAGAGCCTCCTGGAAATGGGTCTGATGTCCCTTTCCAGGAGTAACTAAGTACAGGTCTTCCTCTTCTCATTGTTTTGGAACATCTTAACTGCTCTGCCTTTGTTTTTACTTTTTCAAGATCTTGCTAGAAGACTCTTAACTTGAAACTGCAGCCAAAGGTCATTCAGGCAAGTTTACCACTAATTTCCATTCCACTTGTTAATAAAGAATATGGCTAAGAATTAATCATAGTTTAATTATGACTCACAAATAAAGTGTTTAAGTAAGCTCCAGATAGTGGCAGAAGAGCTAAAGGAAAAAAAAAAAAAAAACAAAAAAAACCAAAAAAAACAAAAAAAAAAACTGCCCTGAGGCATAATGAGAGAACATTGGCCTTTGAAAAAAAGGTATATGTGCTGATACCAATCTAATGACTTATGATTGACTGTTCAAGATTGAGGACAACATTATTACACTGCATCCTGTATTTTTAATTGCATGGGGGAAAATGTAAGCATGAAAATATACTCCCGTTTCAAAACGTGTATTAAAAACCTAGTTCGTTTGCCTGCAAAATACACTCAGATTCAAACAGCAACCTCTGGGTTTGTCTCTGTTTGTCACTCACCTATGTTCTTCCCACCAACACTTTGAGAACTCCCGACCCCAAGGACCTACACCTGACTTAGATGGTCTGCGGCAACAGTCCCTATGGACCAAGTAGAAGCTGCTCTTCTCTAACATAGCACGGTTGCTACATTTGCTCTAGTGAGTGCCTCAACTGCAGTAAAATCTATGAAATATGCAATGAGGACTTGAGTGAAGCACTTTTCGAGGGGAAAATATTAGTGTGGCAATATTGCTAATGACCACAAAAATGACCCATCAATGGAAGCACCTGGCTTCACCATTCAGGTGATAATCCTGAATGATTAAGAGTGCAATAGTGCCAACTTCTTATTCTGTAGTGCCTCATTACAGAACTCTTGGCTATGCTTCTGTACTGTGCTGTGTTATATGACTCCTTTATCTTGTGAATTTGCTGTGCTTAGAGAAAAAACTGATTATCATCCTAGTAAGAACTTGGAAGATGGTCCTAGATCTTTGAAACTGCTTGATATAGACATTGTTAGTATCATTTCAGTAGTTCCAGCCAAGCCCATTTGTTATGAGCTTCCCAGTCTATCTTCTTCTGGTTCATTTTAATGCTTGTCTGTAACATGGGTCAACAGTTGTTGTGCGTGTCATGAAGACCATGGACAAGAAAGCTGCTGGATCTGCTGGGTCATGAAGTCTGCTCTGAAATCTCAGAAGGCACAAGGAATATTATCACTAAATTCTATATTATCCCTAAAACCTGTCATTCCAGTCTTAGTCAGTTGTGGAAGAAAGATCTCAGAGATGTTCATCTCAATTGGACATTTATGGTTAACTTATAATATTGGTAAATGTTAACAATGCACCATAAGACTTACAGAAGGAAAGGAAAATGTTTAGTGAAGTGTGTGTGTGTGTGTGTGTGTATGTCAGTTTTAAGTTACTAGATTTTATAATCAATATTTTATTAGAAACAACTTGACCTAAAACCTGTCACAGAACGTTCAGACTCCTTAAATCAACTTCAATTGAAAAAATAATAATTAATCCAATAAATATGAAAATAAAATGAACAGTTCCCAAAATAGGTAAAAATTATATCTTTTAGAAAGACAGGAAAGAAAAAATTTACCTAATATCAATGAAAAATTGATCGTCTACTCACTGATCTGGAAGTGTGAGAAAGAAAATATCTATTGACAACCTGTTTCTCTCTCTGCTGTAACTGCCTGGCGATGAGGTGCTCTTTCTAATCTATATCTAGTAGACATGGCTGGGTGCTTCCTGGAGATCAGACGATGCATGGGCACTTCCTGTGAAGATGCTATAAGCACATAATTATTCAGTTATAACAGACTTTTTCTTCTTCTTCTTCATTTAAAACAGATTATTCTGTTCTTCAAAGAATAGAGAACAGTGGAAGAGAAGTCAAGTAGGGCCAGGCAATAATATTGTCTCACATATATGTGCTAGTTAGCTTCTGGTTTTTTTGTTTTGTTTTGTTTTTGTTTTGTAAGTTTCATGCAAGCCAGGGTCACCTGGGAAGATGGCATCCAAACTGAGAAAACACCTCTCTATATCAGATTGGTTTGTAAGCAAATCTGTGGAATGTTTTCTTGATTAATGATTTTTGTGGGAGATCCCAGACTGCTGTGGCAATGTATCTCTGTGCAAGTAGTCCTGTGTTTTCTAAGAAAGCAAAGGAAGAAGACCATGGGTAAGCATCAAGTAAGGGATGTCTCTTTATGTGCTCTGCTTCAGTTTTTGCCTTCAGGTTCCTGCCTCAAGTTCATATGCTGACTCCTCAATAGTGAACTGTAACCTATAAGCCATAGAAATATCTTTCCTAAAGTTGCTTTTGGTGATGGTGTTTATGACAGAAATAGAAACAAAATAAAAACAATATATAAATCATTTAATTTTCAGTAGTAAAAGAAGGCAAATAATCTTAACCAAGCAATAACTCAAAGCATTGGTAGAAGACCAGTTTATAGACTATGTGTGAGATGCTACATGGGTCCTTGAGGGACAGGATCAGTCTCCCCTGGTTGGGTACCATATCTGCAGGAAACCTGTTAGCTGTAGTGAGACATTTCTTGAAGGGGACATATGAGTCACCAGTTAGCACATGAGAAAATCCACAGCATCCTTAATCACCAGAGAAATAGACATCAAACTCACCAGATACCACCTCACACCAACAGCACCTAATACTACAAACCAGATAAATAAACATGGATAAAGACTTCAAAATTCATTTGTACAGTGTTGGTGGAAACATAAAAATACTCTAGCAACTGTAGAAAACAGTTTATTTGCGATACAAGTTACCAGCTTTACTCATGTATATTTATTACGACAGGTATTTGTAACTACTAATGTTCCTCTAGGCACTTCCTTATCAATTTTTCACAATATCTGATATATTTATTGCCTTTGGATAGTCTATTCAAATAGTCTCAAATAGTCTAATTTTTCTTTACATTTCTTTTTATGTACTATTTACTAATTTTAAAATTTTATATGTATTTCTGATTTTTCAATTTTTTCGCTGTTGACTTCTAAATTTTTGTCGTGATTAGAGACTACATTTTATATTACTTCTATCCTTTCACACTTGAGTTTCTTCCTAAGACCCAGTTTACAGACTATGTGGGAGATGCCCATGGGCCCTTGAAGCACGTGAGCATTCTCCTATGGTTAGGTACCCTGTCTGCATGGTATCTGATGGATCTGGTTTATTTACAAGGATGTAAATCTCATATCTTGAAGTCCTATAGCTGTAGTGTCTTTTTTAATACTTTAAACAATCAATCTGTCTTTGGAAGAAATGATTTCAGAGGTCTCTTATGATTTTTATTGAGCTCAACAGAACTCGTGAAGCTGTCCTACTTTCCACTCCTCAGTCTACTCCTCTGGAGTTAGAACTAGGGACCTGGCTAGTGTATTTGGCTACTGCTGTGCTCCAGTGGTCAGCAGTTGCTGTAGCAGGGCAAAGGTGTCACACAGCTTCAGGTCCCCTTAGCTTGCTCATGCTTAGCAGCCTGCAAACCCTGCCTGCAAAGGCAGAATCCCATGAGTGTGGGCAGAACAGAAGACAAGGTTTTCCACTGTCACTGAGTTTCTCTGATTTAGCCTCTGAAATCCATAGCTGACACCAAGCATAGAGAAGCAAAATCCTGTTCTTTCTGGGAAGAAAGCTTCTACTGGGGTGTTTGGTAGGGAGTACCTGGCTTTGCGGGAGTTTTGAGGAGGTTTCCCCAACTAATACACTGAGGGAAGTTGACTTGTTTGAAATATGACACATTTAATTTTTTTAACCAGTTTTTATTTGTTTGTTGACCAGTTTCCTTGATTTACCTTTTTCTCTCTGTGCACTTAAGACTGTTTTGAGGTGCCTTGTTCATTGGTATGAGCTTGCATTGGATTCACTGGAAAGTGGGTCACATTAGAATGCTATAAATTAATCTTGAATTCACAGCGAGCTCATTATACCAGTGCCTTCCTAGACACAAGCAGTCCTAAACATTAAGAAAACATTGAAGCTTGGGGCTGTCAAACTTCCTCACTAGTAAAAAAAAGGCTAAAAAAAAAAAAAAAAAAAAAAAAAAAAAAAAAAAAAAGGCTCCGCAACAAGGGTGGCAGCAGGCACATCTGCTCCTCACAGGGCAGCTGTAGGTTATATTTCCCCAACACAATGAATAAGCTTGGAGTAGTATGCCCTCAAAGACCCTAACAAGCCGATGAATGACACTTAAATATAAAAATAAAAGATCATTTGTAGGGAGGAGTTTAATGTCATGATATGTCAGGCATAAGGCAGGAAGTTACAACATGTCTATTGTATCAAACTACTTTGAAGCATTTAATGAGTTTTATAACAAGATGCATTTGAGTCTATCATAAGTAATTTTACCTTCTCATTTATTCATTTTCACATGCTAAATATTCTCAGCTTCCCTAAATTATAATCTTTACACCTCGACACTAACTTTTACATGTCATGAAGTAGAAGGAAAGCTCTCTAATGAATTCCTCAACGGTTTGTGTTGTGAGATGTGATTCCTTAATGTATTCTTTTCCACTGAAGGACCTGTCAAGTTAAAAATAACTGAGCCTTATATTATCTCCTTATCATCTATTAATGTAAGTGCTGTGAATAAATTCTGTCACTTTATATTCAAACTAAAAGGAAAGACAGTCTGGGGTCAAATTTGTGGGGAGTGAGCTATATGCATTCTCCAAATAGTAATATATACTTAACACATTTTATTAAGTTACTTGATGAAAACTATCAGCAAATAAACAAGAAATAAACACAGGAATTACATAAAAATTCTCATGATAAATATTTAATATTTTGTTATAGTTACAAACCAAATTGTTATATGAAAATTATACAATATAAGTTGTTAAAACACTTTACCTCATGGCGAAGTCACTATGAATGTAACATATATAGAACTCATTATTCTCATGATTGTCACATGGTTCTCCCTGCTGTATGTAGTTTGTTTTATACATGTGTAATAAAATAAAAGTATAAAAAAATTTACCTCTGGAATCAGAAAATATAGTACCTTAATCTGTTCAGCCTTACATTAATTAGATACATTAATATCCAATTTCATTGTGTTTTACATGAAATATCACAATCAATACAAACATTTTGTGATTCAAAACATACTTTCAGCAACTAAAATCTATTTTTGATAAAAGTCTAAATCAGCTTGGAGAATAGAAGGAAAATATGTATAAATAACATAACTGAAGAAATATTAATATTTGGTATTTATAGAGGGCCCTTTAAACTCAATTATAAACACCAAACCAATACTACTGAACAGTGAGAAAATAATTTAGTAGACAAAGCACAAAACAATTTCACTATAGTCAAATATTTATACATTTTACAGAGTATACTTAATGATGTCAATGAATATGTGAAAAGATTTTAAATCTCAAAATAAACACAAACTTCTTAAATAGAAAGCATAAAAACAATACACTTATGTTAAGTTATTATAGAATGCCAGGGAAATAATAAGAAGTCAAAGGGAAAGGCACCACTCTCCTTATGTCTGGTTCTCTCAGAGAAACATGATTCCAGCACAATTACTGTTTTCTATGAAAGCTGCAGACATACAGATTGTATTCCTTTTATGTACAGATATGTTGTGTTAAATTAACCATGATCCTCTGGATCATGAATTTAGATATATGAACTTGGATCATAGGTGTTTCTTTCCCTAGAAACATTCTGGGAGTCACACACGAGACTCTGTGTTTGATTATAGTACAGACATCATCTTTTCCTACAGCGTAGATACCTAGACTGTGAAATCCTGTGATGTGTCCTTCTGGAACCTCACTGGTTCACTTAAATTTTTGTTCTTGTTCTTTTTGTTGTTTAACAGCATTTTGCATATAATAGCTTCAAACCCCAAGAAAATCCTTCTTATGATTATTGTTAAGGCAATAATAAAGTGTGATTTTTCTTCCATGCTTTAAGTGCATTCTGGATGTCTCTCTTTCTCTAAATTCTCATGTATGAAGTCTACATTAAAATATTTAATACATTCATGGGACATGCCCCTTGGGCTAGTATGCAGATATAAGTGAGTATATACCATTTGAGTCTTTCTGCTTCTGGGTTAACTCACTCATTATGATCATTTCTAGCTCAATCCATTTGTCCACAAATTTCGGGAATTCCTTGTTTTTAATAGCTGAGTAGTATTCCATAGTGTATATGTACCACAGTTTCTTTATCCATTCTTCTACATACTAGCCCAAGGGGCATGTCTCATGAAAGTCTTCACTTACCAGGAAACTGCGACAGAGGGGAGGACATCCTATTGGAATGCTAGATGAGAGAAGCACGGGAGAATAGCAAAAGTAAAAGGATCCAGAGGGTCCTAGAAACCTACAAGAAGAACATTATGATAGGCAGATTTGGGCCCAGGGATCCTGCTCAAACTAAGCCACCAGCCAAGGACAATACAGGCGGTAAACTTCAAACCCCTACCCAGATCTAGCCAATGGGTAGGACATTCTCCACAGTTGAGTGGAGAGTGGGGTATGAGTTTCACACATACTCTGGTGCCTCATATTTGACCATGTCCCCTGGAGGCAGGGACTTGGTGGCGCTCAGAGGAAGGATAGCAGGCTACCAAGAAGAGACTTCATACCCTATGAGCATATGAAGGGGGAGGAAGTCTCCCTCAGGCACAGTCGTAGGAAAGGGGAGTAAGAGGAAAAGGGGAGGGAGGGAGGAAAGGGAGGACACAAGGGATGGGATAACCATTGAGATTTAACAAGAATAAATTAATAAAAAATATTTAATACAATTCCATCTGTGCTTCATAATGGCTGAGCAGTGGTAGTACATGCCTTTATTCCTTGTACTTGGGAGGTTGAGGGAGAAGGATCTCTGAGGTCCAGGCCAGCATGGTCAATAGAGATAGTTCCAGAATAATCAGGGCTATACAGAGAAACCATGTCTCAAGAAACCAAGGAAAAAAAAAAAGAAACAAACAAAACAAAAACAAAGAACAAAAAAAAACAAACAAACAAACAAACAAATAAAAAAACCAAGAAAACAAGACAAAAACAGATCCAAACCCAAAAAAGACATATGAACAAAAATTGTTTTTAGTGCTAGATAAAGTGATGCAAATATCATTTACAAAATGTTAAGAGAAATGAAGATAGAGTTGTCCACAAGAAAATGCATATGTAACATAAAATTACATATATATGCAAATTGAAATGCATATATAACATAAAATTGTATACGCAAATGAATTGAGGTCATATGCTTCCTAAAGTATATTACAGTGAGTATAGACAATATTCCAATGCAAATAAAAGTATACAGTACCAGTCTATTGAAGAAACATGTGCCACTATTAAAATAAAATTGGTTGGATTGCATAACATAGTTACAATGAGACTCAAGAAATCTCAACAACCTAATTTTTACAACCTAATTTTTACAACCTAATTTTTACTTACTTAACTTTCTAAGAAAAACAATACTAATAGAAACTGTGTCTAAATAATAATAGACACATCATAGAAGGAGTTTTGCTAGACTCACAGGGGGTTTAGGTTTGTTTGTTTGCTTGTTTTTAGGATACAAGACACAACAGATTGCTGTCATGTATACCTGTGCTCTTCATCACTTACTATGCTGTCAAGAAAACTTAGCAGTACCCTCTCTTTGTTAGTTCATAAGCCATCAGTTTCACATGTTTTGTTTCAGAAGACTCTTTGAAATACAACTGTTGAAGAATTAATGAAAACTTACTTATTAAATGTAAAGTAACTTTCAGTTTTAGATAAAAACAAAGTTGAATTACTGATATAATTTGAATATAGTTTGTCTCCCCTGAAATTCATGTAGGAGCTTGATTTTCATTGTGAGATATTCTCCTAATTAGTTGTTGTTAAATGGATACAAACACAGACATACTTGACAAAAGGACCTTTCATAAGATTTGCCTGGATGAAAACCTGTAGTGCACTTTTGTAATCATTGATTGACATGGAAGAGCCCAGCCTGGGCGTGAGTTCCTGGGGTATATTTTAAAACAAACAAACAAACAAACAAAAACAGCTAATCAAGCCAGAGCAAGCAGGCCACTACAGTGTCACTCTGTGGTCTCTGTTTTACTTCCTTCCTCCAGGGTCCTGCCTTGAATTTCTGCCCTGAACTCTTCTCATTATGGAGTACCAATATAAGCCAACTAAACCCTTTCCTCCCAAGATTCTTTTGGTCATGATGTTTTATCACACCAATAGAAACCCTAATTGAGACAGAAATTGATAGCAGGTTCATGGTATAATGCTTTAGCAGGCTTGACCATGTTGGTTTTGGTAGAATTGTGGAAAGACTTTGGAACTTTGGTCTTAAAAAAAAAAACAATGCTCAAAACTTAAAGGGCTGCTCTGGAAGCTTAGCAAATAATGCTGAGACCAATGCAGATAGGGGATGGTTTTTGAACTTTCAAGAGAAAGTTTGAATATTCCTCCCACCAAAGACTATCAGGGCCATTCATGTGCTATTTTGAATTTAGAAACTTTAGTTTTGGACACTTGGGGCTGAAGAATATGCTGTGATTAACAAGAGATTAGAATCACTGAAGTGAAGCCTTTACTTTGCTTGGACAGTTAATGCTGGTCACCTGGTACTGAGGATTTAGCAGAGATCAAGAAGACACCAGCACTTTAAGACAAAATTTTCTGGGAAGGGTTCCTGAGAATTGGCACACAGAAAATGTGGTCCAGAGGATGCCAAGGCTTTAGCTTGGCTGGCAGCCCAATTTGGTGTGTAAGTGTCTCTAAACTGGTACTGATTTTGAAGGCATGAATGGGTCAAGGAGGCCAACCAAAGGTTGTCACTGTTAGAAACCAGGAGAGGCCATTAGTGAAGGTGCAGCCTCAGTTGAAATAAAAGTTTGAGGAATGAAGGACTCACAGAGACAAATTGAGGCATTGGCACCATGTTGCACAGTCAGAATCAATGAAGAGAGCCAAGAAGAGCAACTTGTGGAGATGCAGCCCAGATATAGTGGAGACAGCAGCCTTTTGGAGAAGCTGGTACTACAGGATGACCATAAATGAAAGTAGAAGTGTAGCGTGAAGCTGGCCTGAGCCAAATGGACTGTCCGTGTCTGTTTCCGATGGAGTAATGGAGCCCTTGTACCCCACAGGATCATGAGTGCCCCATGCAGAGCTTTACACTGATATCAGAAAAAGCAAATTAGGTCTAATTCTGTAGACCAAAATTTAACCATGCATTCTTTGGCTCGCCATTCCACTAATTGCACCTCAAATGTTAAATGCAAAATAAAAACCTAAATTGTAGGTGTATAACCACTTTATTTTATTTTATTAATTTATTCATATTACATCTCAATGGTTATCCCATTCTTTGTATCCTCCCATTCCTCCCTCCCTCCCATTTTCCCCTTACTCCCCTCCCCTATGACTGTGACTGAGGGGGACTTCCTCCCCCTGCATACGCTCATAGGGTATCAAGTCTCTTCTATGGGCATAACCACTTTTTATTATAAATTAAGACCAAAAAGATTAAAAATACTAAAACACATATCCTAAATATAGTAGGGCATCAAGATGTGGCCATAGAAAAGAGTGACAAGTCCTTATACTTGACCTCAAAGATGATTTTGCAACTGAATAAATGCTATGGAGAACAGTGTGTAGGGGATAAGTGAACAGATGATTCACACATGTTCTTTCAGGTCCTCTGTAGTAAGGAGGAACTCAAATCTCAGCATCTTAGCACATGAGTGAGTGCTGCTTCTCACTCTGGCTAAACCTTGTGTGGGTCTGAGTGTGTCTCCAGGGCTGTTTTTCTCCTGGTAGAGGCCAAATCAATCTTGCTGCTTCTATGACTGCCTAGAGAGCTTTCCCTTGATCATGTCAATGGAAGATGTGAGAAAATGGAAAGGATGTTTCCACCCATGACTGATGGGCTGGGGATAAAACACACTTCTAACACTTTTGTGTCAGTGGTCCTGGAAGGCTCTGCCTCTGTCCAGTGACACACTTACAGTTTTAAATGATAAATTAAATTGTAATATATATATATATATATATATATATATATATATATATATATATATATAGTCTATTTTTAAAAATAAATAAGAAATCCGTAACATCAAAAAAATCTGAATGTAAGAAAAATGAGTAAGAGGCAACCTCATTGTTTGTTAGATAATTTTTAAACGTTTGAACTTAAAGCAGCTCATTTTGATTATTTTAAGTATCAGTCAATTATTAATGATAATGAGTAAATATTCCATTGACACTTGAACACTAAAGAAATAATGTACAAAAGAATGTAGGTGCTTTATTTTATTTTCCAGTTTCCATGATCAAATTTCTCTGCCAAAAGCTACTAAATGGAAAAAGAATTTATCTAACAGGTCAGGCCCATCATGGCAGAGAACTTAAGGAGGCAGAACTTGAGGTTGCCCATCAAATCTTATGTACAGTAGGAACCAGAATGGGATGGATGCAGCCATAATAGGGCTCAGCTTAAGCTCCCCATTATATAGAATCCAGGATCCCAGGTGGGGAGTGGTACTAACTGCTGGAAATAGGTCTTCCCAAATCATGATCATTTCCCACCAACAAGCCAGGAGCTGCAACTCCCCTGTGATAACTTCTGTCAAGTAAAAACATCAATGCGAACCATCATATGCAAAGCCTGAAAAGTGATACCTTGAATATTATGTACTTGTCTTTAGAGGACATAGTAGCAAAGTGAGAGAAAAATAAAATTATACTTGCTAGTTTTGTAATAGTTATGATAAAAATAGGAAGAAAAGAGCTGAGTCATTTTTATGTGTGTGTCAAAACTGAATATTTTGAAATATTTTTAACTTTATTATTAGTGTTTATTTTATAATAGTAATAATATTATTATACATCCATTGTTATTATTGTTGTTGTTATTATTATTATTATTACTGTGTGTGTGTCTCTGTGGTAGACAGAGGACAACTTATAGAAGTTTGTTCTTCCATTTCTCCATGTAATCTAAGGATTGAACTCAGGTTGTCCGATTTGTATGGCAAGCATCTTCCAGTTGAGCCCTGTTGCTGCCCCTTGGCTGATGTTAAAATTAACCTTTCTAGAACTCTCAGATTCTCACTTTTAGTGTAAACAGACTTTTCCATTAAGTCCAAATGAAAGAGCCTTTTTCAAACTACATGGAAAGGATATTTCCATATTTTCATAGTGGCTCTTGTTTTTTTTTTTAATTTTTTATTAATTTATTCTTGTTACATCTCAATGGTTATTCCATCCCTTGTATCCTCCCATTCCTCCCTCCCTCCCATTTTCCCCTTATTCCCCTCCCCTATGACTGTTCCTGAGGGGGATTTCCTCCCCCTGTATATGCTCATAGGGTATCAAGTCTCTTCTTGGTAGCCTGCTTTCCTTCCTCTTAGTCAGGTCTCCTCCTCCAGGGGACAGGGTCAAATATGAGGCACCAGAGTACGTGTGAAAGTCATACCCATTCTCCACTCAACTGTGGAGAATGTTCTATCCATTGGCTCTTGTTTGAAATGCACTTAAGGCATTTAAAATCACTTAAATACATATTTATAGCACATTTTAATACATCCATGTCATAATAAAAATGAATTTTTTGATAGCAAAATGAGATTCATTTCCTGCTTTGATGTATGATTGTGACAACTGGCTGGCTGAGAGTCATTGACTTCCGTGCCTCCTACAGCTGTCTCTCTTAGTGTTACTTCAGCTCTTTCAGGTCTTCTTTTATGTCCTTGGGTTTTACTACATGTTCCAGACAGGCAGTTGTTTTCTCCTGCAATAACATTGTTAGGTTACTGCTTTTCAGTTGGTTGGTTTGAGTTTTTGAGATAGCATCTTCTATGTAGCCTTGAACTAGCAATCCTCCTAGCTAATGCTTCCATGTGCTGGTATCATGGACAACAGTAGTTTTTACATAAATTTTTACAGTATTCTCATATGTCTAAGTTTATGAATAAGCCCACTTTATAACATATCTTCAAGTGAACTCAGCCTATGAAGTGCCATTTAGATCATGAACACAGACCAAACTGGCCTGCCTCTCTCATTCCTCTCAGGGCTGCATCCTCTATCCATGGTCACATAATGTCTTCTTTGGGCTAACATATTTATCTTTCTTTTAGGTGTTCCCATCTCACAGAATGGATTTCCCTAAGAGACATACGGATACTCTAGTGCATTATGCTTGAGGTGTTTAAATGTTACCCAGAGGCTCATGTAATAAAGGCTTGGCCAAGCAGTCCATGATACTACGGGGATGTAGTAGAAACCTTATCCAGTAGTATCTAGTGAAAGGAAATTAGGTTCTTTGCAGATTGCCCTTGATGAGAGTGTTGAAAAACAAGACATTTGTTTCTTTCTCTCTCCCTGGATTGCTCTCTCTCCCTCTCTTTCTCTCTGTCTGTATGTCTCTGTCTCTGTCTTTCTCTGTGTCCCTGTCTCTCTCTGTGTGTCTCAGTCTCTCTTCATCTGCCTGTCTCTGTCTCTGTCTCTCTCTGTGTCCCTGTCTCTCTCTGTTTCTGTCTGTCTATCTCTGTCTCTGTCTCTCTGTGTGTCATTGTCTCCCTCTGTGTGTCTCTGTCTCTGTCTCTGTCTCTCTCTGTCTCTCTCTGTCTCTCTCTGTCTCTCTCTCTCTCTCTCTCTCTCTCTCTCTCTCTGTTTTTCCAAAGAAGCTTTGTTCCATGACATGGTTCCACTTTAATGCACCACATCACCATAGACTGAAAGCAACACAAATGCAAATGCAAACCTTTAAAATTGTGACTCAAAATTTGAACCTCCCTCTTTTAAGCTGTTTTTCTCATTCCCACTCAATAATAACAAAACAAAACAGAATAAACCTCAGTCTTATGTGGATTTTTGTCTGTCCTAACCAATGGCTCTTCCCTCAGAAATATTTTTGAAATCATAATAATATCTTTGTGCTTCAGCCTTCACTTCAACTTTTTATCTCCTAAGCTTTTGCTCATATACTTTTCATAGTATGAAAATCATCTTGCATTTCTTGATATGTCAGTTTCTTCAAATTTCATTCCTGTTACTCTAAAGTTCATGTCTAAAGATATTCTTAGCATTTCTGACTTTAAAGCTCATGTCTTGTACTATTCTCTTCTTGGAACTCACCTCCATACCCTGCATCTAATCCTTGTCAGCCTGTCACTAGCTATCCAGACACAGCCTCGCAGGAAACTGAGGAGCATTTGCTAAGTATGTTCTTCGAGGCTACAGGCCTGAGTCTTTGTGTTTTCACTGTCTGTCCCTTTATACTTATACATATGCAGGACTCAGAGCCCAGGGCCCAACTGGGAGGCTCCTACCTCCTTCTTCCTCACAGCTTAGCAAGCTAACTTTCTAGTGTACACACTTTCAACTTCAAGCAGTCACGTGTTCAGAGGTGAAGTTCCTCAAGGCAGCATGTACACATACACACATACATACACATACACACACACACACTCACAGACACGTATACACAGACAAACACATGCACGCACACACACACACACACACACACACACACACACCATTGTGACATCTATTCTTCATTGTCAACTTGACTATATCTGGACTGAATGACAATCCAGAAATGGAGGGCACACCTATGATCCAAATATTAATGCTGAAGATATTGAGGACAACGTGCTTTTTATTCAGATCTTGAGGCTCTTGATCTAGATCTTGAGGTAGGATGACACCATCTTTTGATCCAGATCAACACAGGCCTTTAATCAAGACCCTGAGGCACACTTTTAATCTAGGCCATAAATCAGGACAATGGAAGAAGGAAGGATTGTTCTTTGCCTGCTTGCACTCACTTTGCCAGCACATCCATTGGAGGCTACTTCTTTGGGATTCCAGCTTATACGCCTTGAAACACCCATGAGACTAAACAATCACTAGATTTTTGGGCTCATCATTCACAGCTGGCCATTGTTGGATTAATTGGACTTCAGTCATTAGGATAAATTCCCTTTTATATATTACTTTTACTATATAGAAAGAGGGGGAGAGAAAGAAAGATTCATTTCTTAAGTTCTGTGACTACACTGAACTCTGACTAACTCAAAAACAGAGACACACACACACACACACACACACACACACACACACACACACACACACACACACACACCTAATGTTAGAAGGATGAGGACAGACCTAGGAGACCCTCCCATACATTTTTAGACTCTGGAGTGGGTCACTTGTCATCCTGGGCTATGTTATTAAGTGTTATCTACAACTAGCCTGAACATTTCTTCAGTACACTTGTTACCCATGAAAGTACTAATTGGTGACATGTTCTTCTCTTGCATTTGACCCACAAGTGCCAGTGTAGTGATTCCACCTAGGCTCAGATGGTAGAGTCGCACAGGGTGTGGACAGCCAGAGGTCACAACTACAGTGATGCCTCATTGAGGGGCCAGATGTGAGTTCTTTATCTTTTCTCACGTCATGGGTGTGGAGAGTGTTACTGCTTTGACCTCCTAGTTGTGATCAAGATGGAGCTAATTAAGCCAGGCAAATACTCAAAAAAGACACACAGCAACAAGGTCGCTAAGAACATGTGCTGCTTCCACCTGCTCTGAAACTCTCTTGGGTCATTCAATACAATCTCCTCCACTCTCGTTGAGCCTTTGAGCCTCCAAGTCTGATCTTTACATATGTGGAACTAAGATACACATCCATTAGTGACCCCATTACTAGAAGTTGTGAACTGGGTTCCTCAGTCATACACAGAATCCAGCTCCAGTGTGACAGTCTAGAGAGGGTAGGAATGATGTGTCTCTGTAGAATCAGACAGAGCTCTGTTCCCATGTGGCACTTTGAGTAGCATTAAGCTCTACAGTTCTACTCTTGGTGACCTCTTCAGCTCCCAGAACACTGACAATCAATTCTGCTGTTGGTCCTTCTACCATAGAGTAAATTTGTGATAAATTAAGAGAGAATATGACTAACTACTGTGCAACATATCATGCATAAGTATAGTGTGCAGAGTTTTCTAGAGACAATGTTAAAAGCAAAAACACCTTTACTGTTTTACTTTCTTCTTCTTGATGATGATGATGATTAAATGTATATTTAATTGCTGGAACATCAGTTGTTATCTTGGGCCACATTTGCAGCCACATTCATGTAGTAGCATGAAAGACTTGAACTATTACACCAACTGTGGTTCACATCTTGTATGAAAAGCTTCAGTGTTTTGTACTTGACACTTTTTTGTTATATGCCATAGTGCAACCTAGTTATTAATAAGGCAGAAGGAGAGTAGAAGGACACAGACATGTGGGACGAACAGTCAGAGAGATGGGGAGGGAAGGAGAAAGGTAGTAGGGAGGGAGTGTTGGGAAGGAAGGAATAAAGGAAGGAAGGAAGGAAGGAAGGAGCGGGCATATTAATATAAAAGTCAGTTGGCAGAAAATGATGGGAAATAGTTCCTCACCTACACCATAAATGACAAATATGGGAATTTGGAGAAATGTGGAAGAATCTGCTACTATGTAAATGGTCTACAAATGGTCATAAGGCCCCAGCTCAGAGATTTTGGAGAAAATTCCCTTTCCCTGCTCGCATTCTCAGGAGTGCTTCCCCTTAATTTACTATCTCTGTTTCTATTTCTAACTTTGTGTCTCAGATACAAGAGCCTTGGAGACTGGCAGGTATTCTGGGACTCATTGCTCTGAAATTACACTGTATTTTCAACTTCTGCTAAGTATTTAATATGTTTTCACAAAGGAGAAGAGTTCCAAAATATAAACCAGGAGTTCAGCACACTTGGCATGTACAACTGGTTGTCCTCAACCCATTTTGTATTCAACACACAAAAATTTAAACAAGTTGCTTCCTTTCTTGTTCCCTAATCTATCCTTGATTTTAGTTTATCTCTCATCTTATTTATCCATCATCTTAAACAACCTAAAAAGGTGGGCAATACACTATATTTCTAGATGTGTGAATTCTTAAAATTTTTCCTCTAAATTATTCTTTTCCTTAAAATTGTTGGTGAAACATCTTGGGCTACAATAAATATAACAAATTGTCCTCTGTAAGTTGTGTTCCTTGCCATTGTAGCTAACACTGCCACAACAGAGCTGGCTGATTCTTTAATGAGCGGCCACTGCTTCAGTGTGAAAACCAACACCAATATTGTGTGTTTCTAGGTATTCTGTCTACTGATATATTTATGTCTATGCTGTAGTCCTTACAAGTATATACAGTCTCCCTTCAGCATCTATGAAGTCCTCCAGAGTGTCAATGTAGTTCTCATGGGTCTCAATGAAGTTGTACTTACAATGTCTATGCCATTTTCCTAGGTGTTTTTGCAGACCCCATTCAGCACCTGTGCAGTCCTGTGAGAATTTATCCAGATGTCTATACAGTCCCTATTTGGTATCTGTACAGCCCTACTTCAAGTCTATGCAGTCCACATGAGTGTCTATGTAGCTGTCATTCTGTGTCTACGCAATCCACCTTCAGAGACGAAGCAGTACTCCTGTCTGTGTCTACACAGTCCTGCTTTATATCTAAGCAGTCCTAATAAGTCTCTGTCTTCATAGTCTCTGAAGATCTCCTGAGTGTCTGTGCAGCCCTCCTTTCAATATCTATGTGGTACTCCTCAATGTCTCTGTATTTTTTTTCTTGGTATCTCAACAACCCTTTTCAGTTTTATATAGATTATAGCTTCAGTTCTATGCAGTCATCCTCAGGGGTATGCAGTCTCCTTAATTATCTTCACAATTCTATCCTGGTGTCTATGCATTTCTTTTGAGTGTCTGTGTTGTCTGTGTTGCCCTCAGTTTCCATACCATTCAATTCATGTGGGTGAAATTACCTTCAGGGTTTTTGCAGAACTTCCTTGGTGTCTAAGAAGTTCTTCTCTTTCTCTTCAGACTTCCTCTATTGTTTGTGCATTCCTTCTTTCACTATGTAGGACCCCTCAGTGTTTCTTCAGACCTTTATCAGTGTCTTGGGAGACCTGCCTCACTAGCAACAGATCATAAGGCTGTCCCTGAATCCTTATGTTTATATACATCATACATGAAGCCTTCATTATGTTCTAAATTCTGTCTCACTTAATTCTAATAACCAATGCAGAGTAAATGCTAATTAAACAGCTTTATACTATGCTATTTTTTTGATAATGACAAAAGTATGCTCATATTACTGCACATGTAATGTGCTTCCTAATATTCTAAGCCACAGTTGGTTCAATTTGCAAATGCACAATATGGATGTACACAAAGGAATTTTGGCTAAGCAGGAAACCATAAACAGACACAGACATGGCAGATTAATGAGTTTATTGAAACTTAAGACTTATCTGATTAATAGGATGTAGGAGAGCCCAGGAATTCTGGTACCAAAAACATGTGTTAATCAACCCAAGTAGAAGAAAGCAGTGTATAGAGTAAAGAGGGAGGGAGGGAAGGAGTAAGGGAGGGAAGAAGGAAATGAGGGGGGGGGGAGACAGAGACAGAGAGACAGAGACAGAGAAGGACAAAGAGAAAGAATTGTTCATACAGGGTAAATGGACTCAAAATAATAACTTTTTTTCTCTTTTGGCAGGGGAATCTACATATATACTCTAGGTCATAGGAGGTCTTCCCAGTCAAGACAAAGGTAACAGAAAATATATTTATGCACTGGGTAGCAGAACACAGTAATTGCAGCCTGCATTGTGAAATAGAAATACATTAAACCTGGCCAGGACCTGCAAAAACACAGAATTGTAGAAAAGAAAGATCAAATCAATTGATCATGGTGAGAGGAAACCCCAAGGTGACTCGGTGAGCTAAGGTGCTTTTCCTGGGTGATTTCCTGGTTCACTACTGTGGCCTGAAAAATCATCTACCCAACCAAGCATGCTTAATGCCCAAGTGATCCAAGAACGAATAAGATATTTCTGGTAAGGAAATGTCAAAAGCATAGTTTTTCCCCGGGGTTTATGAAAACCTAAAATCTAGGCAGGCTGTCAAGGTAAGATCTTTTGAAGCTGGAGCCTACCATTGACTTTTAAGGATCTGAGTAAGGTGCACATTGGATTATTGATTCCCACCCCAGACCCCACATGAATTATGCTCTTCTCAATTTATTCCACAGGGAATAACCTCTACAGAAAGTGACAGAGCCCCTTTTTTCTAGTAGACCTTCAAGTAGAGGTCTAACACAGAGCTGTTGGTGTCCTCTGAGGAGAGTCTGTGCAGAGGTTCTTACTAGGAGCAGTACTGATTGGAGATTTTACTTTCTTCTCCCTGGTCCAAAGCAGACTCTCCTCAACCATGCTGCTTCTCCATTTTTTCCTTATTTTGACTTTACAGGCTAAGACTTTGGCACCTGTGATAATAAATCTTGTCCTATCCAGCTGTCTTTCTCCTGCTGTAGTTCATATGCAAAACCTTATTCTGCTCTGCTGCGGGAATCTCTCACTTTTCCTTAAGCTTCTTCCATTTTATACAATGCAATCAAATCCACAGCATGAAGCCCACACATACCTGCTCCTGTTTCTTTCCCTGCTGCCCTAATGAATTCTTGAAGCATCAGCTTTTTTTTTTTTTTTTTTTTTTTTTTTTATCCTGAATAGAGTCCCAAGTCTCAAGTCCCAGTGGATGAACCACAGGATCCCTGTCACTGGATCCTGCCTACCCTGTATTCTATTGTTTTCAGGTCAATTCAGACATGTGCTTTCAGCTATCCTTACATCCAGTAACACCCAATTTCTGGTCAGCAGAAAGTCTTCAGTTGTAAGTAAGAAAAATTCAGTCCAAACTAGCATATTCAAAATGAGAAGTTTGTGTTTAATTAAAAAGAAATAACACAGGAAAAACACAGAAACAATTCCTAGACTTCATGACCAAGGAGACCTGGCAGTTCACAATCTGTTAGGAAACTGAGGCCCACTTCTACATTTGTTTTTTCTAACTTATTCTCGCTCCATTGGCAACAATGGCCTTAAGCTTACTTGTGTGTTATTTTTTTAAAAAGTGATGAAGTAAGAATGGCATAGATAATTCTGCTTATTGAGGTCATATTACTTCCTCCAAATGACATTCAAATTCTGACATCATTGAATCATATCAACCTCATCCCTAGTCATCAAGCGTGCTGCTACAGGATTCAGGTATTTGGTCCACACTTCCTATGTACATCCCAGCTGACAGTGCCCACAGATCTCAAGTGACGACATCCTGAAATAAACATATTCTTAAATTAAGTGACAGGAGGAGGAGGAATTACTAGGTTTTTAGAACAAGTTGAAAAGCACAATTTTTAGTATTATAAAGATGCATACCAATGTAATGTCTAAACAAATAATTTAATGATGGCCCTTATGAAGAACTTTTGCTTTTTCTCACATTTCCCTCAGGTGATATTGGGTGTATTTTAGCAACCACTTAACCGTAAGTGTATTATCTGGCTGGTGTTTACAGGTGCAGGGTCCCATAGGTGTTCTTACAGGACATGAGTAAACAAAGGCATGGTTTCTATTTCCCAGAGTTCCAATTGATAACTATTAGGGAAATTTGATGCTTGTATAATTTGAGGCAAAATGAAATTTTAAATTTTGATTCTGGATTTTAATTTTATATTAATAATATACTAATCATTATTCAAAGCCTTTGACTAATCACTTCTACTTTGGGATTATGGTTGTATAAAAACTATATTAAATGTAAGAAAATTATAATTATAATAAATTGTACATTAAAATATAATATACTACTACAAAATATATAGGTCAAGGACATAATATCTTATGGCTCATTTGTAAATGTATTTCTTAAAGTCACCAAAACAAGTATATTTTTCTTAATATTAGAAGATATTTGGTGCAATTAATTGTAACCTCCAGCTTAGAAAATAATACACAAACATCTTCAAAAGTATATCACAATGAAACAACTTCTTCTTCTTCTTCTTCTTCTTCTTCTTCTTCTTCTTCTTCTTCTTCTTCTTCTTCTTCTACTACTACTACTACTACTACAAAAAAAGGTATTTAAAATCGTAAACTTTTTAGGTCCAATTGTAGAGATAATACTTATAAAATATCACACTAACATTTGATAATGTCAATATTAGCTGAAATATATTAGAATTCATAGACAGTAAAACATAATGTGACTATAAGATATAAGGCTAGTAAAACAAATGGAATAATGACCAACAAAATCAGATAATGTATCTGTCAAAAGGAAAACCAGGCCGTTAAATGATAATTTAGCATAATTTAAATGAAAAATTATACAGAGTATAGATACTAGCTGAAATTTGGATAATTGAATATGCATGATCATTTGTTATGAAATAACTCCAGAACTTTAACATTTTATAATTCTAGATATAATCATTTCTGTTTCTGTTTATATAGCAGAAGGTCCTTGTTAATCTGAGGCAGTTTGCGTATTTATTAATAAAGCTACTTTCATCTGTTAATAAAATTCTCCCTACTCAGGTCAGTTTTTTGCTCTTGTTTTTGTTTTGTTTTGTTTTGTTTTGTTTTTGGCTCCATCCTTCTAAGCAATTCCTTCTTTTAGTGTGAGCAACAAAACTGCTCTGAGGCTCAGGAGCTAAGTGTGTTACATAATTTCTAATCATTTTATGAGCACATCTTGAAATACAAACCAGATATATTTATTTCCTCCTATTCTTTCTCTCTCATATAGTGCAAGATGTTGGAATTTTGCCATTGAATTGTTTCATGAACACTTCAGTAATAAACAGTTTAAATAAAACATGTCCCTGAAATTTCAGTCACTTCTACTAGTCTGTTACAAGTGACTTTAAGCACAACCAACTAAATTCATGGCACGCCTCCATAGATGCAATGTTTAAAAATGATGGAAAAAGGCAAAAGGTCTCCTGTGTATACGACTTAACTCTGCTGTTCAGAAATTTTTAGTGTAAATGTGCAGCTTGTTCTTTACAGTTATACTTGAGTGGAGCTTATGGAAACCCATAAGGGACAAGTTTCTAAAAGCTGTCAGTTTGAGAAAGAAAAAACATGACCGTAAGCAATATGTCAAAGAGCAGGGAAGGCAGGCAGCAAAGACTGGCTGTCAAGGCCACCTGCCACTCATACAGGAAAGATTTTTAAATCCAGTGCATTTATGGCCATGCCAAGGGCCATGGCTATGGGTAGAGAAAGGGTACTTTCTGAAACTGGGTGTTTCATTGGGAGAAAGAGGAATGCTATTTTAAGGTGTATGAGGGTGAAGCTGTGCCTTGTAGGCAGAGCTTGTGAGAGACAGATACAATGCATTCTAGCTTTAGCCAAGTACTCTAGGGAAAACGACAGGAGACATGATGGGAATCTACCAGTTTTCCGGAACAATGTGGCCCTTCAGCATATACTCCAGTGTACAGCAGGACATCTCTACAGCTGCCAGATGACCAAGAACAGGAGAAGAAAGTTGCAAGTAAAATAGTGAGGTAAAGGAGAGACTCAGAGCATTTGCATAATTGCTTAGGCTTCCACTACTTACTTCAGGCTTACTGTGGAGCTGGGCACCCAATAGCATGACAACAAACCGAGACCCCTCCATAAATCAGGGCATTCTGCTTTCTGGGAGACCAAGACACACGTGAAACAATGAAACAAATGCTTAAGTTGAGTGACTGAGGCAATACTTGAATCCAGAGGTGGGGAGCCTTTAGAGGTCTGTCTTGGGAAAGGACTGCTGTGAAGATGTCTGCAGAGGTTTACTCACTACTTTATTTAGTTCACTGTGCTTAGGAGCTTCGCTCTTATATAGTATTATTGGTAGAAAATTATCATTTTCCTGTAAAGAAAATCAAATTTAAACTGCTAAAAAAAACTATATTTAAGAAAAATAAATGAATGAATTTTATATATGTAAACAAATTGGAAGACTTACAGATTTTCAAGTGCAGTAAACTCTTCCCGTCTATTCCACACTCACTGCCCGAGATGAACACCTCACACCAGCAGAAAGCATCTGCCACAGGAGGGGTGCACTGACTCACCCTGCTGTTGAATAAGGTCTTCATCTTATTCATATTTTCTTGGTTTCTCAGCATTCTCCTTTCTGACTAAGAATTCCATTAGGACTCTGCATCAGCCTTACCTGGTGCATCTCTTCAGGTAATCTGACTGTGACAGATTTACAGACATTCCTGGTTTTTGATTACCTCAACAGTGTTGGGTAGCACTGGTCCAGGTGTTATGTAGGATACTTTTCTGTTGCAATTTGTCCACATTTCTCATGGTAAGAGCTTGGCAATAGCTTTCTGTGGGGAAAAAAAGCAAAAATGATGAGGTCAATGCCACTTTCATTCCATGATAACTATGCCATATACAATAAGCAAGAAGTTGATGACTGGGTTATTCACCACCAACAGTCTGAGGTTCACCAAGTTTGTGCTCTTCAGACTTCTTCTTTTCTTTATTATCTTCCTGTTTTATCTACACTTTTCAACATTCAGGCTTCATAGTCAACTCCTATTGGGGTTGAATCTTAAGTGACCCCTGAAGGCCCATATGCAAGAAACTTGCTCAATAGCCTGTAAGTCTGTTAAATAGTAGAACCTTCAAAGGGTAGAACAAAGTAATAGAACAGAATGGGGTTGTGTCCTTTAAGAGGATGCTGAGATACTAGCTCCCTCCTCTTGTTCAACATCAGATGATCAGCTATCTAACCCTCATCCTTCCACTGTGATGTTGTCTCCATAAACCCACAGCCAACAAATAGTACCAAGAAAACACAGATACACATCACAGATGGATGTTAGCTTTTTTCTCTTGTGGATTGTTTATGTCAGCCTTTCTCCCCCCCCCCCCCCCCCCCCCCCCCCCCCCCCCCCCCCCCCCCCGCAATGATGGAAAGTTTTACAAGATGAATTGTTAATAGCTGAATCCAGTGGTGAAGATTCTATGGAGTAGCAAGCTGAGTTCCTGCTGGAAGGCAGAACAACTATGGAAATCATATGGAAGTCGGCAGAGCACTTACTTATTCTGCCTTATTGATTCATTAATCAATCAGTTGTTTTATCAGTATTTACTCTTTATTTCGTATTACAAGACAATCACTTTATTTTTCATTTTCTTAGATTACTTTAGCTATTATTTGCTTATTTGTTTCATTCCCTGTCTTTTAGAATCACTATTCCACCAAAAAGTGCCAGTGTTAAAAAACTAAGATCTATGTCCTGAGTGTGTTTGTTGCTTATGAAGTTTTGTTATATGCTCTCAACCCTGGGAAAGCAATTTCAGACATTAACTGATGTGTACTCTAAACATACTGACAACCACTTGTACTTAGGTTAAGTTGGGATTTATACTGATGTGTTTTATTCCAACCCACTTATACCTGTATCCTTATAACCACCTACCCTTACCCATAACTTTGAACCACCAGTGGGAACATAGACCTTGATTGCAAGTAGCTCTTCAATTCCAGTACACCTGTAAAATGTTAGCCTGCACCATTACACATACATTTGTGTTTACTATTGAATACTCATCTACCTGATTCTTAAATGTTCCAAACTTCATTGGTATCTGAATGGCCTAGATAAACATGTACACATATCTTCTTTAGTGAGGTTGTTTCATGTAGTCATGATACAGTTAAACCTAAATTCTATTCAAGGAACTTTTCTTATGTAGGTTACTTTTTGCTAATGTATATATCAATATAAATGTAGATTTTTAGTGGCACCACTTCACACACATATTCATATATAATACGTAATTCTCTACTGTAAGAGTCATATGAGCTTTGTTTATATAACCCATTATCTCTTTGGGCTCATAACAGCAGGCCTTCTCATCCTTTTTTTATTATACATTTTCCAAAGTATAATATAAAAGATACAGGAAAGTAATTATTATTGTCCACAGTGTTTTTCTTCACTTAGCACTATGTTTCAACTATCCATCCACATCTGTGTGTGTCTTAATAGTTCTTTATTCTTTGGGTGCCAAGACAGAGTACATTGATGAGTCACAATTGGTTTCCTCATTAATAGACAAAAGGATATATACCAGATCTAGCCAATGGACAGAACATTCTCCACAGTAGAGTGGAGAGTGGGGTATGACTCTCACACGAACTCTGGTGCCTCACATTTGACCATGTCCCCTGGATGGGGAGGCCTGGTGGCACTCAGAGGAAGGATAACAGGTTACCAAGAAGAGACTTGATACCCTATGAGCATATACAGGGGGAGGTAATCCCCCTCAGGAACAGTCATAGGGGAGGGGAATCATGGGAAAATGGGAGGGAGGGAAGAATGGGAGAACACAAGGGATGGGATAACCATTGAGATATAACAAGAATAAATTAATAAAAAAATTTTAAAAAAGGATATCTTAGTTACTTATTTCCAGTTCTGGGAAATTATGAATAACACTGATATAAACATTCATATTTTTATGTTGTTCTGTTTTTTGAGATGTCTATCTTCAAATCTAACAGACAAAGTTGATTATTGACATAAAATGTTTCAAGATGCTCTAACTTTCTTACCAAGAGGCTGCACCATTTCTTACCTAAATTACTCATGAATGGGAGTTCCTATTGCTATACTTTGCTTTATGGAGGACTATGAGTCTAGGCAGGGAAAACCTTTCTGATTACAAGAAAAAAAATAAGCAATAAGCCAGAACTTAAACATGCAAATGAAGGTCAGGATAGGGGGGAAAAGGACCACAGGGGTTCACAGAGTCTGATGTACCAGCCAAAGAGCATGCATGGACTGGACCTAGGCTCCCCATGCAGCTGACGGCCAGCTTGGTGTTCATGAGGGCCCCCTAGCAATTAGAAGTGGGGGGGGGGTTGTTCCTGATATGGACTTTGTTGCCTACTTTTAGATCACATCCCCCAAGCGAGGTTGCCTTGTAAGGCCTCAGCAGAAGTGGGTCTCTTTAGTCCTGATGCAACTTGATGTGCAGCAGGTAAGTTCCCCTTTTAAGAGGAGAAAGGGGAGAGAGGGAAAAGATGGAGGGTGGCACTGGGATGAGAGGAAGGATTGGGGCTGCGACACGGATGGAAAGTGACTAAATGAATACATTTTAAAATAAAAATAGCTTTGCAGATATATAAAATGAAAAATTAAACATTTTTCTAATATTTGCTTAACAAATTTGCTGCAGAAATTAAAATATAAATAAGCTGTTAGCAAAAATATTTATATGTAAGAAAAATATGGGATTTTAGAGCAAACACACTCTTTGCCAGAACTACTTAACAGTTATTATTAAGATCCATAGTTCAGAAAGCCTCTGCACAGCTCCATAAGATAAAAATCTGTGTTCTCTGCTGTATTTACCTTTTATAATAACTAAATCTTAAAGGTTTTCTTAGAAGTGCAAGAGTTCAGTCTTACCTTGACCACTACTGTGTAAATATGAGATGAAATACATCGTAGTAGACTATTTTTAAGAAAGTATAATAGAATGTTAGGACAGGGAATTAGGTTCTCCATCCCGTTCTCCAATTCCACCTGTTTATAACAGACCATGTGCTAGAGCCTCCATTTTCTCTCTGCTGGCCCTATTTCCATGGTTCTATGCAGATCCTGGTGGCACAGCCAGCTTTCCTCCTCCTGGTGAACCTTTCAGGCTCACCCTTCCAGCTCATCCTCATTCCTTAGTGTCAGCTCCAAATACAAAGAAACACTTCCTCCAGTGGGCACACCTGGCAGAATCTCAGACACATTTCCTACCAGGGGACAGCCAGCCACTACTCTCTCATAAGAACTAGAGGGCGCAGTAGAGAAAAAGGAGCACAACACCTACCTAGCAAAGGTAAGACCAGATACAACCACCCCAAACCCATATGCTTAGCTACCAGCATAAGAACAAAGTGACTGGACACCAGGACAACAGGTCTCCATGAGTATCAGCAACCCTACTACACTAAAGCCTGAGAGATGCAAGACAGCTGAATAACAAGACACAATAGCTATTATGAATATGTTCAAGTTCCTTAAAGAAGACATGAGAAAATCCATTAATGAAATCTGCAAAAACAGAAATAGTGGGATGAGATGAGGAAATCAGTTCAGGACATTAAAGTGGAAATTGAATCAATAAAGAAAATCCAAACTGAGAGAAAACTGGAAAAGAAAAATTCAGTAACTAAAGCAGGAACTTCAAAAAAAGTACCTGCTCTGACTTATGGCCCAGAAATTGAACAATCTAATCATTAGTTTTTCCTGCGTTTGTTGTTCTTGTTACTAATTGATGTTTTTTTCTTATTATTATTAATCTCTAAGTACTAGAACACTAGAATACATGACAGGTTGTGAAGCCCACATTGCTACTCAGAACACAATACAACCTTATTTCATCCAATGAACCATGGCTTGGAGAAGCAGTTTACTCTGGCTTCTCAATATGATAAACAAAGCCACATATGTTCTGGGGGAAATAGATGGCTGCAGGGCTCTAGAGACACCAGAGACTACCCAAAGCATTGCCAATGTTCATAGTTTTAACTGACCCATCCTATCAGTTATGTTTAACTTCATTTATATACAAAAGACATGTGTTTTATGTAGATTTAAACATACACATGAATATGTATTGTGCTTAGACTAATCAGCTAACCCACACTTTTCTTTCAAATAACTTTCTAAGGACCAAATGGCAGTTCTGGGCAAACAGGCTCTCAGGAGCACATGTCAAGGTAAAGGCACGAGAAAGAGTGACTACCCACTTGTGGATAAGTGGGACTCACAGATGTTGCTAATGGCAGAAGTGAGTCCAGTGGTTATTCACACTTCTGTGAACCTTGTATAAGGAGCGAATGGGCTCAGACATTGCGAATATTTTTCAGTAAGCACACCTGGCTACTCTTGCTAGAACTCATGAGAAACTGAGCAGGACGTGGAGGATAGGTGGGAATATAATGTTGACTCATAGGACCATTAAACAGAAAAACACATTTTACTAAAATTTTAAGCATAGCTTATAATAGAAATACTGGTTAAAAGTCACATGCACAAGAGAATGCGTGCATTATTAATTATTTAAAAATTACTATATTAAAACAATTTGAAAAACACGTTTAAATTCCTTTAGGTAGCAATGGCAGATAAATCAAAACATAAATATTTTTCATCACCTAGGAATTGCTTTGTTATATCATGAGGGTAATGTCTGCTATTATTTTTAATTGTAGATATGGCTTAAAAAGCTGAAAATTACTTGAAAGTGTAAAGGAAAGACTAGGATGGAAACAAATGGAAATGACTAGTGCGCAGTACAATGTGAACTATCCCAAAGTCTCTTTATATCAGTTTTCTCCTTATTTTACTTCTTGGCTATTGGGTACTCACCTGCTACTCCTTTACCCACTTAAAAACAATTGAGAACAGGTCTTTATCTAAATTAAATTTGTATTGATAAATAGAAGTTGTAGTAACTACATTTTAGAAAAAAATGTATAGATAACTAACCATTTTGGATTCCCTAGTAGATTATTATTGCATTATTTTGAAAGGATAATTTTATCTTCACCTTAAAAACATAAAATCGGATTAATACAAGCTTTATATTAAAAAATTGATTCATAACTATTTAATGAGAGTTACAGTAAAATGGTTAATATTTGATAGGTCACTAGTGACAGTTTAATTGATTATATATGAGACCTGATGGAATCCATGCTACGAAAGTTTGTATCCCTTCAAGTAAACTCAGGGCAATATACAGAACTTGAAAATGTTAAAAAAAAAAAAAAAAAAGAATTTCAAGACATCCGTAAAACTGCTTACTTTATCGTGATAAATACGTATGTCACTCCTGTCATAACCTTAAAGGGTTGGTAGCTACAAAGAAATGTATCATTTTTATCCCCATTATATCAGACCTGACATTTGAAAAGTGGCAAATATATCTTTCATGTGAAAACTATGATGGCAGAGATTTTCCATCATGAAAAGAGTGTGAAGTTGACACTGCTATTTCTTTTGAGAGAACGAAAGCCATCTGTTTATTTGGATGCAGCAAATGCTAAGATGCTAAGAGAAAAGTCACTGAAGCCACTGATAAATGGCTGGACTATGTCTCCCCACTCAGTTGCACACAGTAGATTTGAGACCAGAGATCAGTGATATTGTAGCTTGGAAGGATAGAGACGAAGACTTAAGAGGACAGAAGGTAAGTAGTTCCACCTCTTCAAGAAAAGAACAACAACCAGGAAGAAAATAATTGGATGTTTTTAAGTCTGTAGGATACTTTCAGAGGGACACACAGGTAACTGAAAAAAAGGCATGGGCTACAGATATGTCTTCTTATCCCTTCTTTTAAAAATTTATTTATTATAATTTATTCACATTACATCCCAACTGTTAACCCCTCATTCTTATCTTCCCCTTTCCACCCTCCCTCACTCTTCTGCCCTATTCCCCTCCCCTATACTTCTGAACAGGTGGTGTAGGTATTCTGCATGCATTGTCCCTGGTTGGTACAACAGTTTGTGCAGGCCTGCCCTGTGTCCAGATCTGCCAGCCTTTATGGTCTCCCTGTGGAGTTCCTGATCCCTCAGAGTCCTTCCATGCCCATCACTCTTCCATACAACTCTCAGAGCTCTTCTCAGAGTCTGGCTATGATTCCCAGTATCTATCCCTAACTCCTACTGGGTGGAGTCTCTCAAAGGACATCTATGTTGGGCAAATATACACTTATAGGTGAGTATATAGCATGTATGTCTTTTTGCATGTAGATTACATCACTAAGGACAATGTTTTTCCTAGATCTATCTATTTGCCTGCAGTTTTCAAGATTTCCTTGTTTCTCATGGCTGAATAGTGTTCCATTGTGTAAAACACCAGAGTTTTTATTCATTCTTCAGTTGAGGGACATAGGTTGTTTCCATATTCTAGCTGTTAGAAACAAAGCTTCTATGAGCATAGTTGAGCAAATATACTTGTTTTATGGGAGAGCAACTTTTGGGTATATGCCCAGGAGTGGTATAGTTGGGTCTTGCAGGAGCACTATTCCTAATTTTCTGAGAAAGCACTAGATTGATTTCCAAAGTGTTTGTACAAATTTGCACTGCCACCAACAAAGGAGGAGTATTCTAATTTTGCCACATCCTAGCCATCATGTGTTATCACTTGAGTTTTTTATCTTAGACATTCTGATAAGATGAAGTCTCAGAGTCATTTTAATCTGCAATTTCCTGATGAATAGGGATATTGATGTTCAATGAAATTGATTTGAAGATGCAGAAATAAACTCACACAACTATGGTCACCTGAATTTTGACAAAGAAGCCAGAACTATACAATAGTAAAAAGACAGCATCTTCAAGAAGTGGTTCAGGTATAACTGGATGCCTACATGTAGAAAAATGCAAATAGAACCATATTTATTACTGTCCATAAAACCAAATTACAACTGAATTAAAGACCTCAACTTAAACCCATACACACTAAATCTGTTTGAAGAAAAAGTGGGGAAGAGCCTTGAGCTCATTGGCACAGGAGACAATTTCCTGAGCAGAACACCAATAGCTCAATCTCTAAGATCAACAATTAATAAATGGGACCTCATGAAACTGAAATGCATTTGTAAAGCAAAGAACACTGTCAGCAGAACAAAATGACAGCCTACAGACTAGGAAAAGTTCTTCACAGACCTCACATCTTGCAAAGGGCTAAATGGAAATATATATATATAAAGAACTTGAGAAATTAAACATCACCAAACCAAGTAGTCCAATTCAAAATGAGGTAGAGATCTTAACAGAGAATAGAATTCTCCACAGAGAAATATTAAATGTTTGAGGAATGCCCATTCCTTCTTAACTCATGCCTTGTAATATTTGTCTGTGTTTGCCTGATTATTTCATATATGTCATTCTATTTGGTTGACATTCTTAAAATACATCAAGCAAATCTTATTTATTATGAAGACTTCAATCAGATATTTCCATGGGGTTCTATATTAAATAGGTGCTATGGTAAAAGAATAAGCAAATAGAGGAAAATCCATGCAATAAGAAAACAGAGACAGAAGAATGTTAAGAACAAGTTTTGATGGAATAATAAGACAAAAGAGCAGGTTAATGAATCTACTCTTCAATGAAGAGCTATTGTTATTTTCAAATAAGGTTGATTTTTATTTACATTGACATGCATTATTGTATAGTGATACAAGTTCAAGGGTTTTCGTTGGTAAAAATCTTTGTATGTTAATACATAATTGAGGTTATTTTGATACATTTCTATAGATTATTGTACATTAATACAATTTTAAAGTAATTTTTAAAACACAGAGTATGTTTCAACTCTTATATAAGATATTGGACCATTGCAACTCATTAATAAATGCACAGTTTATTTGCAGGCATTTTAAAGCTGCTTTGAAATCTATTTAAGATCACTAAGTAATGCACGATATAGTTAGTCAATCAAATTTATAGTCATTTCATATACTAGTCTACAGTATCACAGAAAATGTACATCCTAAGTTAAACCGTGAATAACTAAAAATAAGCAACTTTTGCCTATTCAGATATATTCAACATACAGGGATAATGATTATAAACTATGTACATGGATGGTCTTTGAAAACTTCAGAGACCCACAGAATATGGCATTTTAAAATGTTTTAATTATTTTATGGCTTTTTTACATTAAGAAATGTCAGTTCTTGGAAGTACACCATTTAACTTGGAAGAAGATATTGACCATCAAAGAACCTCCCAATAAGAGATGGCTTCAAACATGGAAAGTTATCCACTGGAAAAATAAATGTCCATACTTTCTCTGCAGACCATATACTGTCAAGAATGGATAAAATTAGATGCAGGCAAAGTCGAATGACAAACTCCATCAAGACCGAGTAAGCAAGTCTTTCGTAGTTCCTGCTTCACAGATATGTCTGCCAGATATACTGGGACAGAAGGTTGGTTTATATGATACTCCTACATTATAGAGGAACTTGGGGTGACTATCCAGGCAGTCAGCTGTCTGTCAAATTTTAGTATTGGAAACTGCTTGCCTGTATACCTCCCACATACTTAAGTAATATTTACTTCCTTCTCAAGTTTGCAATGGCATTGAAGACTAGATAATTACAGTCTTACAATTGAGCTTAGGGTAATTAGTATCTAAAAGATATTTTAAGTCTATGTAGAATTTTTAGGTTGCTAAATATTAACTGTAAGAAAAATGATTTGGTAACAAGACTCTGGACTCACCAAGATAGGACAGATTAGAGCACTTTCTCTTAAGTTGCCAGATACAAATGGACTGGACATTGTAAATCTAATTGTTACATCATAGTTTTCATAATTTTTTGTTCTTACTGAATGAAGTTTGTTATTGTAAGAGAAAGAGCCTTTTTATTTAGACAAAAGGGGGAATTGCTGGGAGCTGGTGGTGATGCTAAGGTATCTAATTGTTAATTACTGGTCCCCTGAGATCTGTTTACACCCCAAGATGAGCACATTCTCAAGGACATTCTCAAGTGATGCTGTGTAACTTTGCCAAATTTTAGCCAATTATCCCTGATGGGCTAATAACGATGCTGACAGCTTGCCTTGGCAGAAGAGACATAGGTGGAGTTTAGATTTTCAGGCTTGGGATCTGAGAGACACCTCAAGGGGAGTAAGAGAAAGGAAGCAGGAGTTATAGCAGGAGGACAGGAAATTGGAGAGAAGGAAGTCACCATGGGGCAGAAGGAACAATGAGCATGTGGCCATGAGGACAGAGTGATGGAGCAAATCGAGGCCAGACAAAATGACTTATTGGGATGTGTATGTAGGAGAGAGAAAAATAGCTTAGAGGATTTATATCTGCCCAGCTCTAGTGCTTTATGCTTATAAAATAAATTAAGGTCTCTCTGTGTTCATTATTTGGGAACTACCCAGAGTAGAAAAACCTTTAAGAGTCTAATATGTATTAATACAACAATGTGCATTGTGTGTACTGTGTATATATTTAAAATTATAACATCTATTTCATAGGTTATTAGGATAATACTTATGAAATGACCTTCATTATTTCTGAATTATTTCGATCTGAAGTCTCTTTCGTTAAACATTTAAATGATGACATTTTCTAGGAATATCACCTTCAATCATGTCATGCTAAGCTTGCTTCAGTCTTTGGTGGAAATATGCAGTTTATGAATACATGGATCCTGTTTACTAATCCAGCATACTATTCTGTTTAATTTTATGGGGTAATTGAGACCATTAAGATTCAGAGTTACTGGTGAAAGCTGTGCATTGATTCGTGTCACTTTATTGATTTTGTTGTTCTTTGTGGTTTCTCTTTCATCACATGTTTAACTGCTGTCCTGGCATGTTTTATTCTGTGGTGTTGTGAAAGAAAATGTCAAAAATATCAAGTTTTGCTCTACATCAAGTTTGTTTCATTCCTGAGATGCAGAGATGGTTTAACATTGATGATCAATAATCACAGGAATATATTCAAAGACAGAAATCACATAATAATTTCAATGTAAATAGAAAGATCTTTTGGTACGATCTAATTTTCATTCATGATAAAAAGTTATTAAGAACCTAGGAATGGGTGAGCATATGTTATTATACTGAATGCTGATATGACAAATATTTAGGCAATATTATATTAGATAAAAGTCCAATATACTTCTACTAAAAACAAGATTAAGAAAATGGTGTGCCATTTCTGCATTCTTAGTTAATATGGTTCTTGAAGTCTTAGCCAGAACAACAAGACATGAGAAGGAAATAAAGATAGTACAAATTAAAAAAGGAAGAAGAAAAATGTGTGCTAATTAGTTAATGTCTTGATTCTACACACACATACACAAAAACCTTAAGACCTCTCTAGTAAATTCTTAGAAGTAATAAATACTTTTTTAAAAGTGACAAGATACAATTTTAGCATACAAAAATCAATACCTTCCAGATACACAAATAACAAACACGCTGAGAAAGAATCAAGGAAAAAACCGCGTCATTCACAATTGCTTCAGAAAAAAAATCTTTGAATAAGTTTAACCAAGATGTGAAAAACCTCTTCCATGAAACCTTCCAAAGAGCAAAGACAGATGTTAGAAAAAATATTATAAGTAGAAAAAGTTCTCATGCCCAAGGATTGGTAGAATCAATATTGTAAAAATTATTGTACTACCAAAAGCACTTCACAAATCTATGCAATACCCATCAAAATCTAGAAGATATTTACCTAAATGTAAAAGTAATGTTAAAAATCATATGGATCCCAGATACCTGAGTGAGTCCTAAAAGCAAGAATAATGCTGAATATATCACCATACAAGATTTTAAGTTATACTACAGATACACAGTAATAACACAGCATGATACTGACACAAATACCAACACATAGATTGATGGAATAGAACAGAGAACCCAGATATAAACCTATGTATCTAACGTCACCTGCTTTTTTGAAAAAAAAAAAAAGTCAAGAATATAAATCAGAAAAAAAAAAACAGTCTCTTCAAGAAATGGTACTGCAAAAACCGGATATCTGCAATTATAATGCAACCACAACTCAAACTATTACCCTGTCTAAAATTCAACACTGAAAGGCTAAAATTCATTAATGTAAGCTCTGAAACACAGAAATCCGTAGAGCAAAGGATAAGAAAGACACTTTGAGATACAGAAATAGGCAAGAATATCCTGAATAAGACTGCAGTCACCCAGAAAATAATGCCAACGTTTGACAAATAAAGTCTTACAAGTTAAAAATCTTCTGTATCTCAAAAAATGACTAAATAAAGCAATAAGCCATATGATGGGAGACAAGTCTGATATCTACACATCTCACTGAGGACTCATACGTGGAATATACAAAGAACTAAAAGTTAAGTCACAAGGCAAAAATGCATCCAGTTAATAAATGTGGTAATCAGGTAAACACAATTTTCAGAAGATGAAGTATAGGTGAATAAGAAGCATGAAGAAATTTAAACCCAACGCAGCTATCAGAGAAAAGCACATTAAAACTTCCTTGAAAATGTTATCTTACTCAATTACCATGGGAGTCATTAAGAAGTTAAATTTTTATCAGCTGTACTTCAAGAAAGGGACTAATATCCAGAATTTGCAAGGATTTCAAAAACTAATACTAAAGAAATACAATTGGCAGCCAACCAATGAATGGGGAAATGTAACTAGTTTTTTTAAAAATACAATAAATAACCGTTTTGAAAAATGTTAAATATCCATAGCCATTAGGGCAATGCAAATTAAAACTACACTTGAGACACCTCTTCAACAAACTGAGAAAAGCTTTCTTTAACAGCAGACATTGGAGAAGACATGAAGAGGGGAATTCTTACTATTTGTGAGATGAACACTAATACAACCACTCTGGCATCTATTTGGCGATTGCTTAAAACAAATAAAAGTAGACTAACCATATGTATGACTCACATTCTATCATAGCAATATTTGTACTCTTGTATTTACTGCTGCTTTAATCAATATGGCCAAAAATTAGGATCATTTTAATCATTCATGAACATAGGAGTGGATAATGGAAAGTATATGGATGGCTGAATGGCTAGCTAGCTAGATGATAGATGATAGATAGATAGATAGATAGATAGATAGATAGATAGATAGATATACAGACAGGCAATACTCATCTTTCAATGTAAATAAAATTTAAAAATTTTAGGCAAGTAGGTAGACTTTGGATGGATATTAAGTAAAGTCATACAATTTCAAAAAGTAAAAAGCTGCATTTTTCCTATTATATGCAGAATCTAGCCAACAATATGAATTAATACTATAGATTAACAAATATACATGTCTGTGTGTAGAAAACAGACCATGAAAGGTATACATAAGAGGATAAGGTAGGATTGAATGCAGGCAAAGGACCCAAGTTAAAAAGGAGGATAGAAAGATAAGGGTTTTCTAGTTCCAACCATGTCATAGACATTTTGACATGGGTGGTCAGAATTTTCATAAATATATTTGATACTGAAAGCGTAAAATTCGATGTGACATTCTACAGCTTCCATTAAGAAATCCTGTTTTAAATGTATAAAACCTCGTTGTATTACACAGATGTTGAATTTGGTTACTGTTGGTTTATGATAGTTGTATTTATTGGCAAGTTTTAAAAATATAGTTTATTTTTAAAAAGAAAATAAATACTATCAAGTGTTAAGCAGAACAAAAAGGACACTTTAGCCACTACTGGTGGGAATTAAAATAGGCTATGCTCTAAAAACTAAAATTCCAGATACACCACTCCTTCAGATGCACCCAAGAAATCCAAGTCAACGTAGCACACAGTTACTCACTTTTCAGTGTGAGTGCACCAAGGGTCACAAGAGCTATGGTAGCAATGAATTTAGATTGTCCAACAACAGAGAAGGAATGAAGAAAATGTTTTATATTCACATGATGTATTTTATGTCAGTGGCATAAACAGAGTTATGTCACGTACAGGAAGATGGATACAACACAGGGTGAAATGAGTTAATATTATGTAGAATAAATTAGTCTCAGAGAGTCAAACATCATATGTGTTCTCTCATTTGTAGCACCTAGATGTTATAAATATAAACAATGTATAATATAAGGCTATATTTTTAGAGTAAAATATAAAACATCAAAATATGTGTACATGACATGAAAATAGAAATGAAACAGTGTACGATGCATGGAGAGTGTCATGAGCATGGAGTGGTGAATTGTGGGATATTCGGGTAATATGGAAGAAATATTCTCAAAATGTATTATATACTTGAATGAAAACACCCTTACATAATTCAGTTTCATGTACCCTGGATAAAATATACATTGACACAAACTAAAACAACATATAGAAATTTTTAAAAAATCCAGAGCTAGTATAATCATTTTTTTGAAATCCAGAGTTACAAAGGTCCACCAGTTCGTAAAGTCGCTCATTTTAATAAGTGTGAGCTGGTGTTGCAATGGAGAGTCTACAGAGATTTTCCATGTGCAGTGAGTCATGTCCTTCAGGAGAGCTGAGATTCCTATCAAAATAAGATATATAGAAATAATCCCACACAGTGACATCTGAAAACCTCATACATCTCAGCTTTTACCTAGAGTGAAGAAGGGTGAATTCTCTCTTCTGGGAAATAATGTTGCAAGTCATGTCTTGCCAGAGTAAGAGCCCATATCCATGATGTTTGCATGTTTTCAACAAAGAGCAAAAAAAAAATCACAATAAAAATAAGTACTTTAGAGTAAATTGTTTGCACGTTAGTATTTCCATGTGTGACTAATTGAAAAACTAAAATGCCTGCATTCGTAAATCACTCTTCAATGTCTTACAACAGAAAACACATGGAGTATATTAATTCAGTTCATTTGTATGACTCAGCAGGAGCTACAAAGTCAGCATTAAAAAATAAACACAGGTTCTGAGGTTATGAGATTCAGGATAAAACATGTACACTTGTTATATTTTAAATATACAAGAGAACATACAAACCTTAACAGTGAGTAATAGTATGAAATGTCTCAAATAATTGAAAAGTCACAAAAGAAATGGATAAGATAAAGAAAATGTAAGAATTAATATCTTTCAAATAAATTTGTTTTTTAAAACAGATTTCCTGTTTAGTGTTTAAAGGATGAATATCTCCACTAATGATGCGGCAGGAAAATAGAACACATTTGTTAAAGCTTGTTTGGTTATTAGCTTTATACATTTTTCTTTCATAGTATTAGATCTTACAGGTCTTGGCACAATAGTATGTTCTAAAGGAAGGTCATATTGAATATCGGACACTTTGGAATCGCATGATAAAGTTAGGAAGTAGGAAAGAAAAGAAGAAAAGAAGGGGAAAAAAACCCACAATAGGACAAGTATGCTTAAACAATAGAGCTTGATGTCTCAGTTCTGGAGAATGAAATTTCTTGAAAGTTCTTTTCTTTCCAGAGCTAAAGGCAAAACACTGCCATAGCAGTTAAGATAGAGAGCAGAGTCTAACCTGCAGATTGAGCCAGAGAAACCCAAATATGCTGGTTCCAGTGCAGCAGTGCAATTGGTGAATAAAGCAATTTGTTTAAAAGTCTTATGCATTTTGTTGAAGATTATATGTCTATTTTCTAAAAAATATATTTATTTGGCTTGAATCTCTATTGGTTTATGTTTTCATTATAAATTTATATTTTCAGTAGTTAAATACAAAATGGCTTCTATAACCCAAAAATTTATATGTAATAATATTAAAGAAATACATAAAGAGATAACTGCATTCATTACTCAAAGAACTGTGACTTTAGAGGGTCCAAAGATACACACACATGTCTGATTCAGCACGTAATGAAAGTCTCTCCTATATGATCACACAAATAAACATTTTTATTATATACACTATGCTAAATTTTATTTCAAATTATACAGTTTCTTTTTTTTTTTTTTTTTTTTTGGTTCAAACTCCTAGAGTCTGACCCCAGGCAGTTTATTTTAGGCATATTTAGGTACAGCAACAACTAGGAAATTAATGTATCCCCTGGGTACAACAAAGTTTAAGACATGATTATATCGAAACTCTGTGCAAAGTACATGTGACTTCTTCCATTAAAGGTGGGTGCTATGTATTCATTACATGTGACATCTTTTTTTTTAATTAATTTATTCTTCTTACATCTCAATGTTTATCCCATCGCTTGTATCCTCCCATTCCTCCCTCCCCCCCCCCCTCACTTTTCCAGTATCTTCCCTCCCCTCTAGCCTGTTCCTGCGGGGGATTACCTCCCCTGTATATTCTCATAGGCTATCAAGTTCTTTCTTGGCAACCTGCTGGTCCTTCCTCTGAGTGCCACCAGGTCTCCCCCTCCAGGGGACATGGTCACATGTGGAGGCACCAGAGTACGTGAGAAAGTCATATCACACTCTCCACTCAACTGTGGAGAATGTTCTGATCATTGGCTAGATCTGGGAAGGGGTTTAACGTTTACCTCCTGTATTGTCTTTGGCTGGTGCCTTAGTTTGAGTGAGACCCCTGGGCCCAAATCTGCCTATCATATTGTTCTACTTGTAGGTTTTTAGGACCCTCTGTATCCTTTTATTTTGCTATTCTCCCATGCGTCTCTCATTTAGAGTCCATAACAGCATTTGTATTAACAGATGGAGACCTGAAGAGCCAATCCCTTACTCTGCTATTTATTTTACAGGCCCTTCATTGGCTGAGTGGAAAGCATAGAATAAGGACATAAACATTTAAGATATAAAAAAGTGATTGTTTCCATAGGAGGGAATTTCATGTCTCATACTGTAGTACCGGTCAAAAGCTGGGAGCTCGGCAGTCATAGTGTAGACCACCTATTGTTATTTTGCTGAGGGGCAACAACGTGAAGTTGCCTTATAAATGTTTGTGTATGTAGACTTGCAATGTTTTCAATCTTGGTCAGAGAAGCTCTCTTTGCACTGCAACTCAGTGAGTGAGAAATACATAACCGGTTAAAGTGCTGACAATAACAAGCTGAATGCTCAGACTCCTAGTGGAGGGACAGTAGCCCTAACCCACTCGAAATACTTTTGACCCAAATTTTACATGGCTTACAACAAGTGCAGGATAAAGAAGGAGCAGATATTGAGGGAATGTTCAACTAATGAGTGGTCCAACCTGAGACCTATACCATGATAGAGAGTCAAGCCCAGACTCTACTAATGATATTCTGCTATTCTTGCAGGCAGGAGACTAGCACAACTGTCCTCTGAGAGGCTCCACCCTGCAGAGGATGGAGCTCAAAACAGTTTTGTAGAGGAAGGAAGGGAAGGAAGAATAGAAGGACCAGGAGGGGGGAAAACTCTACAAGACGTCCAACAGAATCAAGTAACCTAAGACCATGGCAGCCTACAGAGACTGAAGCACCAACAAAGATCATGCATGGTCTGGACCTAAGTTACACATATGTAACTGATGTACAGCTTGGTCTTCATGAGGTTCTAGTGAATGTAATGGGGATTGTTTCTGGCATGGTAGTGGAGTTAGCTTGCCTGGCTTCAATAGAAGAGGATGTGCTCAGTTCTGATGTGACTTGAAGTGCTGGAGTGGGTTGAAATAGGAGTGGGGAGGCTCCCCTTTTCTGAGAAGGTGAGGGGAGAAGGGGGGAAGAGTGTAGGAGGGTATGAGCAGGAGAAGGAGAGGGAGGTGGCTACGTTGAGGATGTAAAGTGAACAAATAATAAACTTGATATAAATAAATAAATAAATAAGAAAAAAGAAATTTAGTGCTCAACTTTAAATAGAATACCTGCTACAATCTAGGCTCCGGTGATACTCCAGAATAAAGACTGGAAGAATGGAGGAGGTAGAGAAGAGTAGAATGCTGTAAAATGTTGTCATCTGGGCGTGACGTAGCTATCACACTGCTGAACTCACAGCAGCTGTGGTTCTCTGCATTAAATCTGTACAAGATCAAACCTATCAAATGTCCAGCATAAATGTGGGAAATGATCACTAGGTCCCCATCACTTACTGAGGAGGTATAGGCAGCTGTTAGCTACTAATGGAGGGAAAATAATTCTTTTTCTTTTTTAATTTTTTATTGTTTAACTAATTTATTCAGATTATATCTCAATTGTTTTCCCCTCACTTGTATCTACCTATTCCTCACTCCCTCCCGCTTTCACCATATTCCCCTCACCTAGGTCTATGACTGAGGGGAACCTCCTCCACCCCTATATGGTCACAGGCTATCTGTCAAGTCTCATCTTGTTAGCCTGCTTCTCCTTTCTCTGAGGGCCACCGGGCCTACCCACCACAGGGAAGAGGGAAGTGGTCAAACATGGGGCACCAGAGTTCATGTCAGAGTCAGTCCCCACTCTCCACATAGCTGTGGAGAGTGTCCTGTCCATTGGCTAGATCTGAGTAGGGGGTAGGGAGAATAATTATTTAGGGATGATATGTCCCCTGGTAGAATTGCCTTGCTCTAGTGGATGACCCCACACCTATGCACATAAGGACAGCACCAGCAGTACATATCAAAACCCAAATGAAACATAACACATGGAATTTGAAGAAGGGAAGTAAAGGGATATAGGAGAGCTGGATGGGGAAGTAGATGATATTTCATACTATAGTCATGAAATTCTCAAGAAAAAAGACAATTTTAAGTAAATTAAAGATTAATTGGGAGCTCTTTAGTTGAGGGTGCTTAAAAACTGTACCAGAGACACACCTAAGTAAATAAGTAATGAATGACCAAGGCAAAGAATAAATAGCATCCTCTCAGTGAAATTTTCTGGCTCAATGCATTTCACAGCTGTCTCTTCTCTATAAAGCCCTTTCATAATGCAGCTGAAACTCATCTTCATGGCCCACTGTCTCCACTTTCTAGACAAATGTTAAGAGCTACACCTCATCCATCTTGGACTTTTTAGCACTCAGCCTCAATGCTGGTTCAGCATACTCAAAATACTTGGAGAGTGTGCTGCCAAAATCAAAGTTCATAGTCCCAAAGGTCAGTGACCCAGCAAATGTGGGGTTACATTTTATGAAGTTCTTTGATAAGCTACAGTTCTTTTTTGTTTGTTTGTTTGTTTTTGTTTGTTTACTTTCCAGAATAACTATCTAGAAGGAAAGATTACACTATTAGGTGTGTGTTCTATAATGTGCTCAGGTTTAAAATTATTATTGCTTGGCATTATAGTTTTAAATGCATTGACTCTGGAACCCTTCACACATAAACAAAACTTGCCTCATTATGTTATAGAAATGTAGCCATACCTATGTAACTAAAGCATTTCCTTTTAATATATTAAATTACTCAGTCCCCACTATATAAAGCATTTCTTTTAGAAGATGTTGCTCGGATATGAAGAATTCCTGATATGCAATATTTACAGTACTGTATTTTAAGAGAAATGTGGGTGACCTAGTTGTTATAAAGGGTAGTATTACACAATATATTCAAAAAGGCCTCTACATAGGAAATTTCAAATTCATAATTTCCAGTATAGCCAAAATTCTCAACTGCAGTCTCTAATTGTATGTCTGTTATAGAAAACTAGGGTATGCATTGTGCATTCTAATAATCGTTCTAAGAACTAAATCTTGGTTATGAAAATTTGAGGGTCTGATATAGCCAAGATCTCTTTAAAAGTACAGGGAATGTTTGCTTTTTTGTTGACATGTGTGAATGAGAATTTGTCATCTTAGTAACAGCTGACGCATTCCTACTGCACTGAGGCATTGGTGCAAGTACTTTCTCTCGTGGTGGTGGAGAAACCAAAGCGTGACTTCAGAACTGACTATCGAGTAGACAGATTGTGGTTTATCATAGTTATCAACAGGAGGCCACACTGCCTCTTCTAACACACTGCCTAACTATGAAAACTGCAAACAGTCATCCATTCTAGAGCATACAGACAAGACAGGGGGCTCACTCGGCTGCCAGATGCAATAAACCTGACTCAATTGATACTGAAAGACTAACAGAACTAGTATGTAAAGGGAACTCTTTCAGATAACTAGAAAGGAAGTTGTTTTTCTTGCCTGTAATCCTCACCTTTCTTTCTAGAACCAGTAACTATGCAGAATGATACATTATGACCCCCTATTGGCACTGAGTACATGAACATATTTGAAAGTTCAATAGAAACATGTATGTTCTATACCCATTCAACAGAAAGACTGAAAGATGGTTTTATTACTCTTTTAGGTATTTTGCCTTTTCCCATAGTTCACACACCGTCATGAGAAGTAGCATATCCTTGTTGCATAGGAACACAGTCTCCTTGCTATGCACAGTTTAGCATTCATGGCTGCAGAAACTATTGTGAGTGCCTGGCTGGCAAAGTCTTCAAAAGCATTGACTTGTTTATATTATAGCATATCATCTGTGATAAATGTCCCCAATCCTGGCCACAAGACCTAACAAAGTTCTTCCTTCTTTGACACATTTTTCTTGATCAGTTTCTATTTTAGATAATTGGGTTGGCTTGACAGCCTACCTTGGTCTTATTCTCCATTGAATAATCTTTCTATGTAAAACAATGCACTGAAGTTTGTATGTTTATTTTTTTAAATTAATGATCCCCTTTAAGACCTAAAGCATTTTCCTACATTTCAAGGACATTATCTATGGGAAAATATATTGCTTGATAAAATTTTTGCAAGGCATTATTCATTTATAAATGTCATTGTGCAGCTTGTAATTAATTTCTCTTATATACATTTGGAAAATAACCTAATAAAATCATATCTAATGAGTGTTGTAGTTCACAGAAGAGGATTATGTTGGTAATGCCATGCAAATCCCTAAGCCTTGGAAGGCAGCTCTCATGAACACTGCATATTTGGATCACCAAATGATTCAGGACGAAGTTGTGCATATCAACCATAAAACTATAGCCAGCACCCCTCCTATTGGAGCTGAAGTTTTTACAAAGCCTCTGAGAAAAAACAGCCACTGTGCTAGAGTGAAGTAGAGGTGGACAAACGGTAAAAAAGTAAAAAGTGGAATTGGACAATCTCACATAAAGTAGGTTATACAGTAGATAATATTTATTACATGTGAATATTTTCTGGCAAGCAAAGTTTTTAGCATTTTATGTTACCAACTTGTTTAAATTCCACCCCAATAGTACCTCATGAGGACTACTTTATCACCAGCCATCAGTGAGGAAAATATGTATTCAGATTATTATTATAATTTATTCAAACTGCTGAGTGATGGAGCATGCCTTTGACCTGTCTGGTCTGATGTCTGAGCTCTATTCCTGCTCTACAGTGCCCCTTTAGTGTGCAGTGTTTGAGACTCTCAGGCCTGCCCGCCTACCAGAAGGGTTTCTCTTGGGTATAATAAGGTGAGCTTTTCCTGCTGAACTGTGTCAGGCAATGCAATAGTTAATAGTATGTTATTCCTGTTGATAATTTTAATTATAAATCAATGATGGGAGGTATAAGCAAAAGAATGCACCAAAAATTAAAATAGATCTGTTGCTGTTCATATAGGATGGATGCTGAAAAGAATAATCTGAACAGAAGCTAGCAAAATCTGTGATGCTACCAAGCATCTTAACATTGTGACAGAGCAACACAGCACCATCCATGCTATAGATACCAATGATCCCTATGAAGGAATATGAATTCTTTGACTAGATAAAGTGTCAGTGGTGATTCAAGGTAAATATGGTTCTATAAAAATGGTCACTCCTAATTAATGGTCTTAATGATGAGTTTTTCAAGCCTTGTTCCGATATAAATTTTCTACTTAAAATTTGTATTTGTTTAATAATGTGTGTGTCTGTGTGTGTGTGCCAAGTGTGCATGTGCTCATTTTAATGCAGGCACATGTCAGCCATGACGCATGTGGAAGAACAAGGATAACTTCTGGGAGTTTGTTCTCTCATGCCACCTTGTGGACTCTGAGGATCAAACCCAGGACACTTCTGAGCATCCAATAACGAAAACTTCTTTTTTCCATCTTTTTGATCTGCTGCAACATAGAATTTTCATATGCTATGGGACATAACTGATATCCACAGGATTTTTGAGGGACCACAGATTCATATCATGGCAATATATTGATGCTTTGCGGGTAACATTACTCCGTGGGTGTAAGGCATTGGTGATGTGAAGGCACCTTGAACGCAGTATCTACAATAAGATGACGTTAAGTGGATGGTTTGGAAGATCAAGTGGAAGGTACATAATGAAACCAGAAAATCAATCAATTCCCAGAGCATCTGGTGGAGTTGACTTCTGTATGGAAACAACCTCTTCAATGTCTTTGGTAAGGCAGTTCCTTATCTAGTCATTCAGTTCTATTTTTTTTCTACTAAAATATTCACATTGTTTTAATCTTTTATACATTAGTGAATTCCTGCTTGATGTCTCTAACAGTGACTGATCTGGATTTTACAATTAGAGAGGATATGAATTTGCTCAAAATTTATTTTTAAAATAACCAAAATCATCTCCATCTATCTATCTATCTATCTATCTATCTATCTATCTATCTCTTTCTCCATCTCTCTTCTTCCCCTGCTCTCTAATGAGTGTGTTTAGCACACAAAAAATCACATGCTTTCAAGTAAGCAGTGATGATGCTTGCTTGGATGTGTCCCTCCCAGGGGCACCAAATCCATTTTATCTGACTGAAGAGTAAGCAGTCAGCTCACCCCAGATGACTTACAGCTGCCAAGGGAGCTGGGAGGTGAGAGTGTTTGTAAGCAGTTTTATCTCTGCGAACTCCTAAGGCTCTGAATAGATGCTCAGGGTCTGTAACTTCTAATTCTGTAACAGAATGGATTGGCCCTCACTCTGAGTGCACTCCACATTAGCATCTCTGCAGCAGTTTCACTCAGCTCCTGACTTGCTATTAGTTAGGCTGTCATGGGACCTGCAAGTTCCAGAGACTAATTGCAAGAGAGAACATTTAATACAGAAACTACCTTGAATTCATCTGAGAGTGTCACAGTTTTAATACCACGACGTAGCATAAACTGACTTGAAAAGTGCACTCAGCTTCAGATGCTTGAAACTGAAAAGAAAAAGTAGAAAGAAAGAAAAAAAGAAAACATTTGGAACTTCTTATTTAAGATCATGTCTCGTAGGCAGCCTTCAATGGAAGAACCATAAAGGTGACAGTGGGTGAACTCTGGATGCAAAAGCATGGAAAAGAAGCCTGCAGCACTGAGGGGGTGGCACAGCAGGCTCTGTCTGCATGTTCAATATCTGCACACATCCAAAAGAAATAGACTGCCTCTCTCGTTTCCCAAGGCTTGACACTTTCATCCAACTCAATTCCCCCAGAATCTTGCCGCCCTTCTTTCTCTTTCCATGTCCAATCCATCATGAGATCCTCCCAACTCTGCTTTCTGTGTGTCCAGAATCCAAACATTTCTCATCGCTCTCATTGCTTACAGTACTGCCCACAGCTTTTGAACTCCAGCCTGCATTCTGCCCACACTTCTAGAACCACTACAACACCCCGACATTTTTATTTTAGCATCTATGACCTTTCAGAGTGCTGGAGAGTTTACATTTTATCATAATTAGTTGCATCCTGTATCTAACTTTTAGGTTGGAAATTCCACGAAGATAATGATTTTATAATCCTCAACCTTGCGCGTATGACAGAAAGGCTAGCATGTGTTTACAAGTACCTAGTACTGCCTGGTTCGTATGGGTATAGAATAAAATAACTTTTGTGAGAAACCACCAAATTGATTTCCAAAGTGGTTGTATATATTTGCACTTCCACCAGCAATGGAGGAGTGTTCCACCCTCTCCACATCCTCGCCAGCATAAGCTGTAGCTTGAGTTTTTATCTTAGCCATTCTGACAGGTGTAAGAGAGAATCCTGGAGTCATTTTGATTTGCATTTCCCTGAGCATCGCTTTTAGTGCCTCTCTGTTATTAGAGATTCATTCCTCTGTAGAGAATTCTCTGTTTAAAATTGTACTCCATTTTTTAACTGGGTTATTTGGTTTGTTCATGATTAATTTCTTGAGTTCTTTTTATATTTTTGATATTAGCCCTTTGTCAGATGTGGGTTTGGTAAAGATCTTTTCCCATTCTCTAGGCTGCCAGTTTGTCCTTTTGACAGTGTCCTTTGTCTTACAGAAGCTTTTCAGTTTCATGAGGTCCCAATTGTTGATCTCAGTGTCTGAGCTATTATTGTTCTGTTCAGGAAGTTGCCTCCTGACCAGTATATTCAAGGTTATTCCCCACTTTCTCTTCTATCAGGTTTAGTGTATCTGGCTTAATGTTGAGGTTTTTAATCCAGTCACACTTGAGTTTTATACAGGGTGATAGATATGGAGTTATTTGCATTGTTCTACATGCAGACTGAAAAAGTAATTTTTATTTACCTGCTTCTGTCTGCTAACCTAGTTCTAGAACAAGAAGCTGCTAGCCTCTGTAATAATCTAATATAGGCCTAGAATATTTTCAACCTCTGAGACTTACTGCCACTGCCATATAAGCTCACACATTCTAGCTCTTTCTGTATTGTGGCTGACTGATTCAACTCAGGTGTCTGGCTCAAAACTCCTCTCCATGCTGACTGATTCAAACTGGCCTTTCTCAGCTTCTGACTAAATTGCTCTACTTGGCCTCATACTAACTTTGGTGATGTATTCTAATGTTCTGGCTCCTTCTCATTTTCTGGCTGGCTCTGTCTTCACCTGTGTCCAGCTTGTTTTTTCTAAGCAACTTGTCTCTGTACAACTGTCCTAGAAAAACTATTTACTCCCTTTCTCCCCCTATCTCTTCTGATGAAAATTGGATGTCTCCTATCTCTGGATCATTTTGTCCAATCTTTCTCTAATTTGTCACTTGTCTGTCCTTCAATTAGACATCACTTTCCTTCTAACAAGTGACGTTACTTCATTGTTTAGAATTAAAGACGTGTACTAAGGGCTTGTCTGTATTCCAGCCAGATGGTTTTTAAGTATGTGGTGTATCAGCATTCAGGCCAAGCATACGGACCTAGGTCTTCTGATATGAACTTTTGCTACAGTAGCCATGTTTCTGGATTAAAATCCCTCTATGACAGATATCCAGTTAATTCAGTACCATTTGATTGAATGGTTTCTTTGATCTATTGTATGTATGGTTTTTGCTTATTTCCATAGGGGTGTAGACTTCCTTTTGATTTTTCAATTCAATTCTATTGGTCAAGCTTGTCTGTTTTTATGCCAGGACCATGTGGTTTTTATAAGTATTGCTATGTAATGCAGCTTGACATCAGGGATGATAATACCTTCAGAAATTCTTTTCTTGTGCAGGATTGTTTTTGATATCCTTCTTTTTTTTTGTTTTCTTTTTCCATATGAAATCTAGTATTGTTCTCTCAAGGTCTGTAAAGAATTGTGATGGAATTTTGATGAGAAGGTCTTGGAATCTGTAGATTGCTTTGGAAATCAATTTTGTGATTACTCAGAAAATTGAGAATAGGTCTACCTCAAGACCCGGCTCTATTGCTCCTAGGAATATATCCAAAAGAAGCTCTAACATACAACAGGGACATCTGCTCAACTATGCTCATAATAGCCAGAAACTGGAAACAACCTAGACGCCCCTCAAACTTACTCAAACATTAAAAACAATGACAGCACGAAATTTGAAGGCAAATGGGTGGAACTAGGTTACCCTGGCTCGTGTGAGGCAACCCAGGCCCAGAAAGAAAATATTGATATGTACTCACTTGTAATTGGATATTAGTAATAAAGGATAGGAAAACCACGCTACAAGTGACAGACCCAAAGGATCTAATAACAAGGAGGGCCTTTGCAGGGGAGGGTCAAATGAATCTCACTAAGAGGGGAAGTGAATTAGACATGAGGGGAGGATGGAAGAAGGGGACTAGATAAAAAGTGGTATAGAGATGGGAACAGGAAGGACGAGGTGGGGGAAGGATGGAAAGAGAGAGAGTACTTAGAGAGACAGGTGGATCTGGGGAAGGTGCATATCTGGGATGAGCTAGAAACCTAGGAAAATGGAAACTTCCAGGAACCTATGAAGGTGACCCAATGGGGCATATGTAGCCTGGATTGGCCATCTCCTTTAACCACACAAGCCTCCCAATGGAGTAATTGGGACACCAACCCAGCCACAAAATCTTAGACCTACAATTTTTCCTGCCTTCAAGATATGCAGGGGTAAAAGTTAGAGCAGGATTTGAGGGAAGGGGCAACCAATAACCGACCCTTCTTGAGGTCCATGCCATGAGAGGGAACCTACTCCAGACATTATTAATAATATCATGCTATACTTGCAGATAGGAACCTAGCATAAATGTCATCAGGCTTCACTGAGCAACTGATGGAAAGAGATGCAGAGAACCACAGACAAGTATTAAGTGGAACTTGGAGGAATCCTGCAGAAGATGGAGAGGAAGTATTCAAGAATGAGCCAGAAGGGTCAAAGACTCTACCAGAAAACCTGCAGAATCAAGTAACCTGGCCACATAGAAGCTCGTGGAGACTGGACTGCCAGCAAAAGAGCACAAATGAGACAGGCCTAGGCCCTTTGCAAATATGTAACAGTTGGGCATCTGGGTTTTTATGCTGAACTCTTAAAACAGGATCAGGGTCTGTTTCTGATTGCATTGTCTGTCTTTGGATTCTGAGTCCCTAATTGAGCTGCCTTATCTAACCTCAATACAAGAATTTGCACCTAATATTACTACAACTTGATATACCAAGGCTGGTGATATCTGTGGGAAGCTTCCCTCTTTCTAAAGAGAAGAGGAGGATGGGTAGATGAAGGGATGGAGGAGAAGTGAGAGGGACTGGGAAGGAAGGAGGGAGGGGAAGCTGCAATCAAAAGCAAAGTCAATAAAAAATAAAAATATAAAATTAAATCAATTTAATCAATATAGGTTTAAAAATAATTGCTTGTTCTTAGTTCTAGATCAAAAGAAATATTCCTTACCCCTAAGGCTTTGCCTACTGGATAACAGCTAGTTCTACCTACCAGTATCATTGGGATTTGTTTTGCTCATTGCAAAGAATGTTCATCTTCAGCCCAACTTTCCTTAATCGGATCTACTGTATGTTGGTGTTCTACAGATTGAATTGTGCCTTGTAAAGGGTGACTATGTGCTGTTCCCCTGAGCCAGGAACTACAGACCCATGGTATATCTTAGAGCCAAGTCCTTGATCTTAAGTCACAATATAGAAGAAGCAACTTCAGGGCAACTCCTTTTTTTTTTTTTTTTCACTTTTTAAAAATTAATTTGTTCTTGTTACATCTCAATGGTTATCCCATCCCTTGTATCCTCCCATTCCTCCCTCCCTCCCATTTTCCCCTTATTCCCCTCCCCATGACTGTGCCTGAGGGGGACTTCCTCCCCCTTTATACGATCATAGGGTATCAAGTCTCTTCTTGGTAGCCTGCTATCCTATATCTGACAAAGGTCTAATATCCAAAATATATAAAGAACTCAAGAAATTAAACACCATCAAACCAAATAACCCAGTTGAGAAATGGAGCTTGAAACTAAACAGAGAATTCTCAACAGAGGAATATCAAACGGGTGAGAAACACTTAAGGAAATGCTCAACCTCCTTAGTCATCAGGGAAATTCCAATTCTGTGCAACTCTTATTCTGTGCTCTTAGAATAGAGTTTAAGAGAGTATTTGTAGGAAATAGAGAACTTCACTCCTGTTCCACTCTCTTGGATTTGGAAGAACATGAGTCTTAGGGAAAATGTTCTGCATGGCTAGTTGTGGTCAATGGACATAGTATTTCACCAGATGGGATAGGACCACAGATATCCTAAAACATGAACCAAACAAGCTCTAGAATGCTTTTATTCAGCTAGCATTGCTCTGATCCTACATAGAAACCCAACTGGCATTCAGCTCATTAAACATAAGATAATTTATGGTCTGACTGCTTTCCAGTGATCTCACCAAACAAGCCATTGGGCAAAACGTCTTGTTACTGCTACAGACAAAATTCTGCCTAAAAATGGTCAAGCTAGGACTCAGGCTGAGTAGATGGACAAGCTCTTGCTTAAATGGTAAGCAAGTCCTCAATAGTTCCTCCCTCACAAATATGTCTGTCAGATATATTGGGCCAGGAGGCTGAAATTGATGTTCCAATATTATAGAGAGTTTTGGGTGACTGTTGAGGCAGCAAACTTTCTCTGTCATTTTCTCACTTTGGAAGCTGCTCGCCTGCACTTCCTGTCTACTCAGATAATTAATTTTATTCCTTCTCATGTCTCTGATGGGATTGAAGACCAAATAGCTTAGTTTTACAACTAACCTTAGTTGTTTAGGGGTTAAGATGTTTTTAGGTCTAGATAGATGTTAAGTTGATAATGATGAGATATGATAGATATTGGTTTACATTCATAATTTTAGACACACCAAGATAAGAAAGATGTTCTCTTTAAGGCTGACAAATACAAACAGCCAAAACACTATGAATGTAACATTTATATAATTCTTGATTGTTTCTTGGTTCTTCTTGCTCTATGTAATTTATTGTATATATGCATAATAATATAAATGTATATGTAAAAAGCTAAAAAATGTATTATTAAAAAATGGAACCCATACAATTATTTCAAATAAATATATTCTAATTTTTTTTTGGTGTTTTTTCTTTTTCTTTTTTTTTTTATTAATTTATTCTTGTTACATCTCAATGTTTATCCCATCCCTTGTATCCTCCCATCCCCCCCCCATTTTCCCATTATTCCCCTCCCCTATGACTGTTCCTGAGGGGGACTACGTCCCCCTGTATATTCTCATAGGGTATCAAGTCTCTTCTTGGCTACTTGCTGTCCTTCCTCTGAGTGCCACCAGGTCTCCCCCTCCAGGGGACATGGTCAAATGTTAGGCACCAGAGTACGTGAGAAAGTCGTACCACACTCTCCACTCAACTGTGGAGAATATTCTGACCATTGGCTATGGAATGCAAACTAGTACAGCCACTTTGGAAATCTATCTGGTGCTATCTCAGAAAAATGGGATTAGGGCTTCCTCAAGACCCAGCTATCCCACTCCTTGGAATATACCCAGAAGATGCTCCAGCACACAACAAGAAAATTTGCTCAACCATGTTCATAGCAGCCTTATTCATAATAGCCAGAACATATTCTAATTTTTTATGCCAGTTATTTTTAATTATTCATTTGAGGCCAGACTTTGTTCTTATATTGTCTCAATACCATGTCAGTACTAAGGAATCTATTTTTTACATCATCTTCTTAAATCCACGGTCTAGCTGTATATTTTCAACATGGGTTTTAGCTTCTCTAGTTATAATTAGTCCCTGTATTGTTGGCATTAACCAATGCACGTCTTGCATTTTTAGGATAGGATTTTGTAAAAAAAAAAAAAAAGAGCTGGCTGGCAGAGAGGCACCATCTTCACCTATATCACAGGCACAAAGCAACACAATGGCCTCACACAGCTCATTTTACCTTTTCACATTTCCAGATTCACACTGAATAAAACATTAATAACACTGTGCTGTGGTCACACATGTCTTTAATCCTAGCACTCAGGAGACAGAGGCAAGAAGATCACTGTGAGTTCAAGGCCAGCCTGTTCTACAAAGTGACTCCAGAACAGCCAAGGCTACACTGAGAAAGCATGTCTCTAGAAAAAACAAAAACAAAACAAAAACCCATTACTAAAAATGACCTTACCAGCAGCAGTAGAGTAGCCGACCATAGGATAAGTGCCAACCAAATTGGAAGCCTCTCTTTTCATCATCTTCCTTGTAAACATATATAATCACTGGAGTAAAAATAAACTTTGACCCGTGAAATTTTAAAGCACAATATATCCTGTTTCTGGATGAGGAAGTATTTCATGTACACTTTCTGTGGATTGAAGCAGTTCTAGAATATATCATTGCCTACTTCCTTGGCAGCGTATGTTCAGTTTACTAACTGCTCCTGTCAACAGACGATTCAGATTTCCACGTTATGATTTGATCATCTTCAGCCGAAGGCAAAATAAGAAATAAGTCAGAAAGTATTTTCTACAGCACATGGAGATTTTCTTCATGGTGATGGCCCCTCCTTGAGTAGACAGCCAATAGTGGTTTGGTTCTTATCAAGACAGAATCATGAAGCATGAGAATCACCTGCCAAGTGGTGATGCCTCTGTCACATCCGATAGAAGTGATTGGCATGTAAGAAGACTAGCAGAGTTCAAGATTAATCCTGTTCCCCCAGTGGAATTGTAGTCATCAGGCAAAAATGGGTCTTTGCAGGGGGTTGGGGGGGCTTGGTATTACATTCTCAAATGCTTCAGCCCTCTCTGGACTTAAACTAGTGGGTTTTACCTCATTGGAGTGCCTGGTCCCCGTTTGCACTCAGAGATCTTTGCCTACAGATATTTTAAATGCTTCAGTGCTTATGAATTCTAAATTCTAGACTGCAAAGCTAAAAGCAAAACAGGCTAGTTAACTTCAGAGAGTTGAGTTAGTTAATTGTATAATATCAGCACAGAGGATGATGCCAAGTTTCTAAGGATTCTTGAACTTTGGACAATTAGGAATGGCAATCTAATAATCAATATGGATTTAGGTATGTTAACCAAATTAACATTGGACTCCTGTTCACACCTTCTCTTTAATGAGCCGTTTTTATTTTCTTTTTTTTTTTTTTTTTTTTTTTTTTTTTATTTTTTTTTTTTTTTTTTTTTTTTTTATTTATTTATTTTTTTTTTTTTTATTAATTTATTCTTGTTACATCTCAATGTTTATCCCATCCCTTGTATCCTCCAGAAGCAGAAAGAATCAAATGGTATATACTCACTTATATCTGCATACTAGCCCAAGGGGCATGTCCCACGAAAGCCTTCACTTACCAGGAAACTGGGACAGAGGGGAAGGCATCCTATTGGGACTCTAAATGAGAGACGCATGGGAGAACAGCAAAATAAAAGGATCCAGAGGGTCCTAGAAATCTACAAGTAGAACAATATGATAGGCAGATTTGGGCCCAGGGGTCCCGCTCAAACTAAGGCACCAGCCAAGGACAATACAGGAGGTAAACTTTAAACCCCTTCCCAGATCTAGCCAATGGTCAGAATATTCTCCACAGTTGAGTGGAGAGTGTGATACGACTTTCTCACATACTCTGGTGCCTCACATTTGACCATGTCCCCTGGAGGGGGAGACCTGGTGGCACTCAGAGGAAGGACAGCAAGTAGCCGTTTTTATTTTCTACAAGACTGATCATTATAATTATTATCCTCTAATTAGTCAGATAAAGTGAATTGCTTTTGTTCTGTAGGTTAGATGCTACAGTGAACTTGCATACCTAAAAAAATATGCACCTGGTGTTCTGGTATAGAAGAGAAATAAAAAATATTTTATTTCCTGACACACATTAGCTTTACAGTTTCCCATTTACAGATTTCTTCCTAACAATTTATAAAATTCGCACTATTTTGTTATTTTCATTTTCATTTTTTCTGTTTTCCAACAATTTTTTAGTGCCTGTGAAATAAGTTTAAAGCAAGGAAAAACCATGTTCTGCCGTGGTTGTCTGTGTGATTGAAGGAGATCTTCTCCTTAGTTTTAAAATATTTATATTTAGAGGGTTCCAATATTTGAATATATGATTAAAATTGTTACTATTAAATTAATTCCAGAAGCCACAGAGCTATGAATTTCATTGGTCTTGATTGAAGTGATCCTCAACATATCTAATAATAACTTATACACAAATTTTAATTAAAATAAAAAGTGTTTTAATTTTTATTTCTCAATTCCTTAGAAACAAAACAAAAGGCCAACACTGACTGTCTTCATCTTAAGATAAAGTAAGTCCAGATTTTTAAGACAATAGCTTAACATTAAGTCATGTGGCCCTGCTAGCACAGTACAAGCCACTCATAGTAGCAGTGGTTGCTGTGGAAATGGCTTCTTTGCTGTGCAGTTCTGTGTTAGCAGTTAAACAAGGGTTTTTCTTTAGTTAATATTCCTGCTATAATTGGTTATTGATTAAAAACTAAATTTCCCTTTGTCATCATTGCATGCAAACCTCTTAGAGCCAAAGGATTATTGCTGGAGAAAATTTAATTAAGCTGGAGACTGTTTTCAACATTTAAAATTTGATACGTTTCCAACCTCAAGGCCCAGCCCCACCTTTGCTAATATTTATTAGGTGTTTATTATATCCATGAGCAGGCTCACACACACACGCACACACACATACATACATACACACACACACATGTCCTATTTAAACAGCAATTGTCTGCCTTAGCAAAAGACTAATCTTTGTTTTCATTTATCACTGTTATACTGCTTTTCATGGTCATCACAGTAGTCTAAAGAATGGTAGAAAGGTTCTTTGGATTCAAAACAGAGGATTTAATGTCTACAGATGTAACATATATGAATGGCATTACCCTCAGGAACTTTAAACCTCAGCTACATCACCAATCATCCTGAAAAATTCTAATCAAAGATACTTTGAGAGGTGTTGGTACATTACTGTAAGGTAGTGAAGTAGTTCAGTGAAAGCAGACTAGAGTTTGTGTTTATATGTTTGAAAAGACATTTATCATGTGGAATTGGATGGTGAAGTTAAAAGGACCTGTGTTTGTTGGTGGAATTCCAAAAGGAACTCTGTAGCTGTTGACATGGGAAGCAAGAAACAGATGAAATCTGAAGGTGCTGTGATTGAGAACGAGAGAGGGTGCTCTCACCATGCTTCATTTGATGGGTAATGTGCTCCACCTCAAAGATCTCCAAATTTCAAAGTCCCATTCAAGTCACCCCCTATTTTGATACACAGAATTATCTCATAAGTCTATTCCTTGTCAATGTGGCTTATTTGTGCATCTCATTTAATCCCAACAAAGACAATACCAGCATCCGGTTGGTGCCTAACAGGTCACAATCTTATCTGTGCAAACTAGAAAAGTATCAAAATCCTTTGCTAATGGTTAGGCTTATTGATTAGCTGAAACTCAAATATTCTAATAAAGTTAACAATGCCAAAACACTGTGGTGTAAAGAAACCACATCATCTAATGTATGGAAGACTAGGGGAACAAAGAAATCAAAATGGAAAAATGATAACAAAATCTTGAAGGCAGCTATACAGCGTGGCATGTACTCAAAATACCTCTTAAATAATAATGACAAAAGGGGACTTATAATCCTCATTTTTGTGTCTAGTCACATGTGAGGTGCAGAGAATGTCCTGAATATATGTGTTTTATTGACATTAGTATAACCACTTAAGAATGCCAATGCCTCAGGCCAATGGATGCAGCAAGACCTTGCCAAGAACAGGCTCAAAATAGTGCCAAAATCTTACTCTGCTCCAAATATGGATATTGACAAACAGTACATCTCTTTGTCTAAAAGCAGTGTGTATTATCTCCTCCTGAATGACTGCAGCCTGACTTTGCTAACATACAAAGATATTTACCAATCTTAGCTGACCTTCCAATTCTACACTCTGTGTTCCTAGCCTGCTTCTGGGCTTTCAGCAGAGTTAATATCCATGCCAATGCTAGCTTTTCTATAGGAGTGTGTGTTGTTTTCATTCCCATCAGCCCAGTCAGGTCAATCCCAAAGCTATGTAGGTTTCGGCAATGATCAGTACCGGTATTTACAAGAACTTTCGTCTGTAGTGTCTCTGAGTCAGCAAGCATCTTGACTGGCTCTTGTCTTTTCTCTGGGATTTGGAGGAAGAACCAGATGTACAAACTACAACACTGGGGATAACTCTATGTACATTTGAGCCAGACTCAATAAGAGATGCATTGCATATAGAAAGGGAAATTTGGAAAGCAGAGGGAGGGAGACAGAAAAAGAAAAAGAGGCCATAATGAATGTACTTCTGTAATTATAAAGCCAGTCAAGTTTGAAATTAGAAATTCTAGGGAGGAAATAATAGGCATAGGTAGAGATCTGCAGCCTGAAATCTTTCTGGAGAAATCCCTTACTCTCAGAGAGGTAAGTCCTTTTGTATGATTCATGCTTTCAAGTGATGTGGAAGAAACTACCCACACTAAGATGTGAATGGCAGCCCCATGCAGAACCCAGTCCTTGGTGTTAACCAGTGCCTATGAGCCCCATGGATTTCTGCTTCCTCTGTATTCCTCCCATATTGTCTTGTTTCTGTACCACATTCCCCATCTTTGTATCTTATACAGAAATATTTGTTGATAAACTTGTGGACCTTGTGTTGTAAGATAATTTCTCCAGAGAACTCATGGGCTCTGAAAGCCAATTAGAAAGTTTTTATAGGTGTCAGGTGGCAAAATAGGGAATTTGGCCAAATAATGTGGTCCCAAGATTTGCTGTTCTTGGCTTTTTAAAAAATAAAAATCACTTTCTGCGTTGACACACCAGTTAACAAGAACAGCTAGCAAGAATTAGAACTACAGGAAACAAAAAACAAGTTTCCAGAGATTTTCCCAGCTGCATCCTAGGACAGTTGACTTACCCTTTTGTTCCTGTTTGGGAAAGCATTGCTGCCTAGTTTGCATAATGAATTCGAAGGCCTAACTGTACTTCCACCATGGCCTCAGTTGTGCTAAGGTCTGGGGGCCTACTTAAGTCTGGGAGCCTGTTTTTCATTGAATTGGAGAGAACATTCACCAGAAAACTATAAGATCAAATAACAAACCCACAATGTTTAAAGAATGGTAATTCTTTTGAAATCACTGTGATAGTTTGAATAGGTATGACTTCCCCACAGACTGGCCCACAGAGAGTGGCACTATTAGGATATGTGGCCTTGGTTGAGGATGTGTGCCACTGATGGGGCAGGATTTGAGTTCTTGTATGCTTAAATAATTCCCAGTGTGGCACATAATCTCTGTTTCCTGTGTGTGGATCAAAATAAAGAACTCTTGGCTCCCAGTGCTATATCTTACTACAATACTACCATGTTTCCTGCCATGAAGATAATGGACTAAACTTCTGAAACTGTAAGCCAGCCCCAATTAAATGTTTTCCTTTATGAGAGCTACCATAGCCATGGTATCTTTTCATATCAATAAAATTCAAACTAAGAAATTCACTTTTAAAATAATCTAATCTATTGTCTCTCTATAGTGTTTTAACATAATGTTTCTAGTATTTAATATAGTGCTTTAATTTTCCTCTGTTCTCATTAAAACAGATTTTAAGTTTAAATTTAAACAGAATGAATAAAATGTGATCATGTTCAGCTCTTCTCAAGGAATAGAGATGACGCTTATTTTAGAAGAATACATTTGTAGCTTTTGGTCAAAAAGCAATCTACAAAAATTATTTATTTGTCAAATGTGAAAAGGCAGAACCCACATACATTCATTGGTGTTTTAAGGTGACAAATGAGAAGGATGCATTAGCATCCTCTAGCCGAGATAGAGAATATAAACACTGCAGGCCCTGCCGCCATTGCTCAAATCAAATAGCAGCTGTACATTGTCCATAGAAAGCTTCTAAGGGGAGGTCTCACTCTAGGGAGATCCATGGATGCTCACCAAGCAACAAAACTCCAGGACAGCATTAGCTATGCTTTTTCTAGTCTTGAATATAACTACTTATGCCTGGTGTAATGCCACTATCCTAAACCAGCATAATTTCTATCTAAATTGTAAATATTTATCTTTATACCCATAGAAAAGCAGAGCTCTTGGGAGCCAAGATGGTGGCGATGAAGATGTGCAGTATCAGATCTGCAGGGAAGAGACCACAGATGCTACCAGGAACCACAGACTGTAGGAGCTAGGGATAACAGGATGAAAGAGATCCACACAGTGTGGATCATGGGTGAGTCAGACCTCTGGTCATCCAGCACCCCATGGAAGATGGCAAACCAGTACAGAGAGCCTAGACAGGACCCTGCCTGTGAGTTGCGAGCTGGAGCTATATCTTTTCTTGGCAGCATAAACTCCATATTTTGGACTGAAATCCCACCAGGGAAGCATTAGAGCTCCTGGCCTAGGAAATCTCAGGGAAATGGGTGGATCAGTCCTCAGACCCATACCGCCACCCCTTGCCAGTCCACAGAAAGCACAGGTGCCACACAGGGGCCCAGCCAGCTGTGGTCACATAGCCCAGCCACAGCTGCAGTCTGAGACCCAGGGCACACAGCCATAACAGCATGGTCTGAGGCTGGAGAACCTACTGGGAGTCATGGAACAAGGCAGTTGTCTGAGCAGGGCTGGGCAGAAACCTAACTACTGGCCCCAGAGGCCAGTCACTTAATGACATACCTGGAAACCCTAGAAAAAAAGAGGCAATAGTAATTAAAACAGCATGGTACTGGCATAGCAATAGGCTGGTTGATCAATGGAATCGAATTGAAGACCCAGAAATAATTCTACACACATATGGATACTTGATTTTGACAAAGAAGCCAAATCTATTCAATGGAAAAAAGATAGCATCTTCAACAAATGGTGCTGGTCTAACTGGATGTCCACATGTAGAAAAATGCAGGTAGACCCATATTTATCACCATGAACAAAACTCAAATCCAAGTGCATTAAAGACCTCAACATAAACCCAGACACACTAAATCTGTTAGAAGAAAAAGTAGGGAAGAACCTGGGACTCGTTGGCACTGGAGACATCTTCCTGAACAGCCCAGCCCTTAAGGTCAACAATTAATAAATGGGACCTCATGAGGCTGAGAAGCTTCTGTAAGGCAGAAGACACTGTCAGCAGAACAAAGTGACAGCCTACAGACTGGGAAAAGATTTTCACCAACCCTACATTCTGACAAAGGTCTAATATCCCAAATATATAAAGAACTCAAGAAATTAAACACCACCAAACCAAATAACCCAATTAAGAAATGGGGCTCAGAACTAAACAGAGAATTCTCAACAGAGGAATATCAAGTGGCTGAGAACCACTCAAAGAAATGCTCAACGTCTTTAGTCATCAGAGAAATGCAAATCAAAATGACCCTGAGATTACTTCTTACACCCATCCAAGTGGCGATGATGAAAAACTCAAGTGAAAGCACATGCTAGTGAGGAGGTGGAGAAAGGATAACACTCCTTCAATGGTGGTGGGAGTGCAAACTTGTACAACCACTTTTGAAATCAATTTGGCACTTTCTGAGATTATTGGGAATAGAGCTACTTCAAGAGCCAGCTATGCCACTCCTTGCAATATATCCACCACACAACACGGCCATGTTCTCAAGCATGTTCATAGCAGCCTTATTCGTAATAGGCAGAATCTGGAAACAGCCTAAATGTCCCTCAGTGGAGAATGGATAAAGAAGCTGTGGTACATATACACTATGGAATACTACTCAGCTACTAAAAACAATAAAGTCCTGAAATTTGTGGGCAAATGGATAGAACAGGAAATGATCATATTGAGTGAGTTAACCCAGGCTCAGAAAGACTCACATGGTATATACTCACTTATAATTGGACAGTAGCACAACAGGGATGTCACATGAATGTTTTCACTTACCAGCAGATTGGGATAGATGCAGGGACCTTCTATTTGGATTCTGGGTGAGAGAAGTATGGGAGAAAAGGGAAACAGAAGGATCCACAGGGTCCTAGAAACCTACAAGAAGAACATCATGATGATAGATCTTGACCCAGGGGCATCTGCTCAAGCTACTGCACCAACTAAAGACAATACATACAGTAAATATTGAACCCATACTCAGATCTAGCCAAGGGACAGGACATTATCCATAGTCATGTGGAGAGCAGGGACCGACTCTGACATGAACTCTGGTGCCCCATATTTGACCACTTCCCCTTGGTGGGGAGGCCTAGTAGAACTCAGAGAAAGTATAGGAATGTTACCAAGATGAGACTTGATAGGCTGTGATCATATGGTATGGGAGGAGGCCCCCTTCTGTCACAGACCTAGGGAAGGAAAATAGTGTGAAAGAGGGGGTAATGGAGGAACAGGAGGAGACAAGCAAGCAGGTGGATAAAATTAAGATGTAATCTGAATAAATTAATAAAAAAAGAAAAGTAGAGTTCTCAATACTCATGAAAAGCTTCCCCCCCCTCTCCCTATCTATCTATTTATCTATCTATCATCTATCTACCTACCTACTTACTACCTACCTACGTATCTATTCATATCTAACTATCTATAGATAAATAGAAAGATAGATTAAATGATAAGAGACCATAGGGTCAGGGGATGGGATGGGGAAAAATATGGGGTAATTTTATAAATAGAGTACTGATATGTGGTATTCTCAAAAAAATTTAAAGGGAACATTTTATTAACACTGTGCACTGTTATAGAAATCCTACAGAAAACAGAGAATGCGGATGCATATCTAAAGCTTCATAGTTGACAGAATTGTAAAAGAAATTAAAGGACCCTGGAACATCGACCCTCATCATGCTATGGCTAGTGATATGGATAGAATGGATAAAGAAACTGTGGTACATTTATACTATGGAATACTACTCAGCTGTTAAAAACAAAGAAATCTTGAAATTTGTAGGCAAATGCATGGAACTAGAAATTATTATCCTGAGTGAGATAACCCAGACCCACAAAGACATGCTATATACTCACTTATAAGTGGACATATCCCAACATGGATGTCCTCTGAGAGTTGTCACACAGCGGGGGATCAGGACAGATGCTGGGACTCCCGATTAGACTCCAGGTGAGAGGGGTATGGAAGAATGGAGAGATAGAAGGACCCAGAGGGCCCTGGAACCCTATAAGAAGACCATTAAGGCTGGTGGATCTGGACCAACATGGGCCTGTACAAACTGCTGTACCAACCAAGGACAATGTATGTAGTAAACCTAGAACCCCTATTCAGGTGTTGTCAATGTGCAATTCATTCTCCACCTTTGTGGGGAGAGCACAAAATACCTCTGACATGAACTCTGGTGCCCCCTATTTGACCACATCTCCTTGGTGGGGAGGTCTGGTGGCACTCAGAGGAAGGGGAAGAAGGCTATCTGGGTTAGACATGATAGGCTTTGATCATATGGGTTGGGGAGGAGATCTTGTTCTGTCATAAGTCTAGTGGAGGGGGATACAGTTAAAAAGGAAGCGAGGCAGAAAGATACATGTGAGGGGATAACAATCAGGATGTAATTCTGAATAAATTATTTTAAAATTTTAAAAACTTACTTTCATTGTAAAAAAAAAATTTTTAATGTCAAATTATTGTACATAGACATTCAGGTAAACTACTGATAGATGCAGGAGTAATGCAGTCTGAACAGTCAATCCTATCTGGTGTCAACTATATACCTTGCAGTGTTCTTGTTACTGCAGAGAGCAGTAGGTAGTTAAGAACAGAGACTGTCCTGCCTGGTGCAGGCTCCAGGGAGAAGCGGTGTACAGGGGACAGTTATGGAGTTAAGTAAGGACAATATGTTGAGGTCATGAAACCTTTAAAGATAACATAAATGGTGTAATAAGCTAGAGTCCAACTAGAGTTAAAGGATGTGTAACAGGTAGAGTGGTTTAGTAAAAGACTAAGATTGTAAGACCTAAATAGGCTGAAGGACAGATGAGGCAACAGGGGACAGGGCAGTTGCGAAGGATCCCACAAAAGATGAGACCAGAGCCCTGTGCTGCTTTCTGCTACTGTGATAAAATACCTCAAGGAATCAAGAAATAAACAGAAAAGGTAGTTCTTGTCTCCTGCTTTCAATTGTTTCCATCCAAGATCAGTTGGTTCTATTGTTTTTGGACCTGTGATGTGTCACAGTGAGTACACCCTGGGGGAAACTGGCCCTATGGATACTGAAGCCAAAGGAGAAAGCCTACCATATGCTCTACAGATGCATGGTCCTGACAGCCCACCTTCTCATCTCAGGGCGAGCTGGGCCCAGCGTCAGCATGTAGATCCAGGGCAATGTTTCAAATCCAAACTATGGTGGCAGCACGTATGTGAGCCTGGGGAGGCGGATTGTGGGCCTTTTAGGCCATTCTGAGTGCAAAAAGCCATTGAGGTCTGACTAATTTCTTTCTTCCACAGTAGAGATTAAATTGAAGACAGACCTAGCAAAATCGGTAAGAAACTTTTAAAGACAATGTTGACCTGTTCATATGAGGGGTAGTATGTGCTGAGCACTGTTGGTTTTTATTGGCCATGATCTTAGTAAGGAAAAAAGACAGCGAAAGAATAAAACCCAACAGGTTTTATTGATCATAAATGAAGCACATGGACTCAATGCTCTGTGACTTGTCACCTTAAGGTCATTGCTGTGAGGTGCACAATGCCTCAACTACTCATTTACAGTCAAATTTGCTGTGTGCTCACAGATTATTGGCACTGAGATTCTGTTAATGTACATTCCTCTTCTTTTATAAATTCTCCGCCTCTTTTATATAACTCAATGTATGCATAGAACTTAACCTAATCGTTCCAGAAATGGTAACTAAATTTAATTAGACATCTGAATTTTAAACAATCTCAAAAATATCTCCATGGTTATGTTGCTATGGAGTACTGCAGTAATTTATTAATATTATTTATAGCTTAGAGATACAAAACACTTCGATTCTCAAAAGGCAGTAATGCCAAACCACTATTTAACATAAATTTGTTTTGAATTCTATATTAGCTTCTCAAATGTGTTGTAATTGTGCAATTAATCTGAGAAGTTTCAAAGTTGTGTCAGCTGGTACTGAATTGGGCACTTCAATCACCTGAACTTGAATTATCAAAACACTTTGCAACAACATCATAAAGTAGAGACAGCACACTTTGCCCTGCATAAATGTTCACACTTAAACCATTAAATTTTGAGCACTCACAGTCAGGCATTGAACTACACACACACACACACACACACACACACACACACACACACACACACACACATACACACACACACATACACACACACATACACACACACATACACACACACATACACACACACATACACACACACATACACACACACACACACACACACACACACACACACACACACACACACATACACACACACACACACACACACACACACACACACACACCACACCCGAAGGGAAACAACTTGGAGAGTTAAAATCACTGCATGTAATAGAGAAGATTCCCGCGCAATTTAAATATGCACCTCAATATTCCTTTAGAAAATTAATCCAAGCAAATATGAATTGTCCTAATTAGGGTTACTATTGCTGTGATGAAACACTCTGCCAAAATTAACAAGGGTAGGAAAGGATTTATTTGACTTACACTTTCATATCACTGTTCATCACTGAAGGAAGTCAGAGCAGGAACCTGGAGGCAGGAGCTGATGCAGAGGCCATGGTGGATAGGGCTGCTTAACTGGCTTGCTCTTCATAGCTTGCTCAGCCTGCTTCCTTATAGAATCTAGGACCATCTGCCCAGGGTTGAAACCAACCACAGTGCGCTGGGCCCTCACTCATCAATCACTAATTCAGAAAATGCCCACAGGTTTGCCTACCCTAATCCTACGGAGAAATTTTCAGGATTAAGTCTCCTGCCTATCAGAGACAATATCTTGCTTAAAGTTGACAAAAGACCATTCTGAACTGCAGTGTTTTAAAAAAAAGCCCAAAACGTAAAAATATGTCCCATATCTTACGCCTAAAATTTAATGTTTTGAGATACTTCTATCCAACAATAATTCTATTGATATGCTTCTTCACCCAATTCCTGTCTTCTTCTACTCTCTCCTCTACTTTCTTTCTGCCTCGTGTTTTTCATTTCACTTTTAAATAAATGAAACAAATTACATCTTTAAAATTTTATTTATTCATTCATTTTACATCCTGAATGCAGATGCTATAGATTATATGTATATCATCTGAGTCCACACAGCTTCAGAAGGTAAATAATATATTCAGAGATGGGGGAAGATAACACTGTAGCACTAGATAGGCTTTTGTCAATTTTACAAAAGATATACACACCATATACATATATATGTGTGTATTATTAGCTGTGTTCTTTCTCTTTTTAAAAATATATTCTTGTTACATACTTTATTAATTTATTCTCTGATATAGTACATCCTGACTACAGTTCCCCCTCCATCCTCTCCTCCCAGTTCCTCCCTGCTCCCCACCTGCTTCTTCACTTCCCTTCAGAAAAGGGCAGGCTTCCCATGGGTATCAACCAGGCATAGTGTATCAAGTTGTAATAAGACTAGGAACCTCTCCTCATATTAAAGTAGGACAACACAACCCAATATGACTACAACAGTCCCCAAAGCAGGCAAAATGCCCAGTTCCCTCTCTTAGGACCCCCACAAGAACATCAAGCTACACAACCACAGCCTATATGCTGATAGCCTAGATTCTGTGCATGTAGGCTCCCTGATTGTTGGTTCCGTGTCAATGTGGCCCTAATTTATTGTTTTCAGGTACTGCCATCCTATGGTGATTCGATCTATTGATATGCCTTCTTCATCCATGTCTTCTCTTCTGTCCTCCCCTCTACTTTATTTCTTCTTCTTTTCTTTTACAATTTACTTTTGAAGAAATGAAGGAAGTTACATACGTTGAAAGCTTATTTATTCACTTTATATCCTCAATGCAGCCTTAAATTATGTTGTTAGCTTTCTTGAGGTGACTTTGACCCTTCTGCCTCCTATAATCCTTATTCCCCTTCTTCTACAGGGTTCAATGAATTCCCCCCTAATGTTTGGCTGTGGTTCTCTGCATCTGTTTCCATCAGTTACTAGATGGAGCCTCTCTGATGGTGATTATGCCAGGCTCCTGTCTCTAAGTATAGCATAATATCGTTAGGAATCATTTCTTTACATTTTTTTACTGGAGGTGTTTGATTCTATCCTAAGGGCTGTGGGCCATCCAGCCTCTGCTTTCTGTTCCTCCAGGCAGTGTCAAGGGTGAACTTCCTCTATTGACATGGGTCTGGACCAGTCAATGGATTCTTAATTAAAAATTAATTACATCACTTCCTCCATTCCCTTTCCAGTTTCCAATTTCTCCCATGTCCTGTTCCTACCCCAAAATCTCAGTTTTATAACCCTCGCTTATATAAATATAAAGAGTCCAGTTTGTTCCTTGTATTTGGTAAACATTATTGGGGTTCATATCTGGGACAGGCTGAGTCTTTATCAGCAGAAATTAGTTGCCTACAGCTCTTTGTCTAGGTGTGACACCTTGTGAGAGTTTGTCTCTTCTGCTGTTGCGTGTCTATTGATATCGACATTGTTAAAACCTTGTTTGTGCAGCTTTTTTCTATGAAAATTGCACAGAAGTCTTCCTGGTATTCTGACTCTTAAAATCTTTCTGCCCCACTTTGCCTGTTCTCTGAGCTATACATGTTACAGATGTACCCACTGGAGATCTGATTCCCATAAGCTGTAAATTTCTGCATTGTGTCCAGGTATGGTTGTCTATAAGGGTCACTATTTGCTATAAAAAGAGTGTCTTAGATGAGAGCTCACAGCTACTTCTCTCTGGTTATAAGGATACAGTTTAGAGAACATACAGGGATTATATTGGTATAGCAAAGTGCCAGTAGTATCTCTTCCCGGATACATGGCCTCAATAGCTTTACATAGTTGGCAAGGTTTCTAGCATCAACTGAGTGGACCTTCAGATGTTCCACATAAACAAAGAAGTCATAACTGGACCGTGAGGCTATCTGGAGAAAGGAATAGCAAGACACCTGTGATCTGAAGAGGAAAAGGAAAAAAATGCAAAGAAAGTACCCCCACTCAGATGTGGGGAGGAGGTCAGTACAAAAAAAAAAAGAGAGAGAGAGAGAGAGAAAGGAGGAACAAATAAAATAAAGGTTACTTGATTAATCCTCAAGGAATCATATTAGTTTATATTATATTAGTTTATAGTTATTTAAAATTATATACAATACATATACATATAAGTACATGTACATACACACCCACAGAGCTTACAGGAAATTCTCCCACTTAGACAAATAACCCTTCCCAAAAGAACCATAGAGTAAATAAAAACATTATGGTATTAAGCATAGCAAACTCCGTTAGGGTGTTTGCTCAGGATAATCCAGGTGTCTTTAAAAACAATATAAGCTATTGATGATGCCCTTGGTTTACTCTCAGAGATTTGAGGTAAGTCCTTTTGCAGAAACACTACCCGGCAGACATGGAACTTAGATTTCTCAAGTTGAGAACTTGAGTAACAGAAAGTGCTTAGCCTGCGGCAGAAGGCGGAGGTCAATTAAGAGTTCTATTTAGCTTTGATACCTATGAACCACAGCACTGACCAGCACGGCAAGATAGTCTTAAAGAGCCTGCAAAATGCAGCACCTTTTGGAGTTCTGATATAGGCAAACAGTCTTGTTACTAAGGTCTGTTACATAGAATCCTCAGTTCCAAAGTTAACTCAGTTCATAAGCTTTGTCTTTCCAGATAGAAAGTGGACAGATAACTTCTTATAAATGTGACCTGTTTTTAGGCACACAGAAAGAGGAAAGAGTGTCCTTCTTATATCTTCTCAATTGTTCCCGGCTCAAAATAAACTTTCTGCAAAGTAGCATATTTTTGTGTGTCATATCTTACTGTCTTTTAAAGCCATTAGACTGTGATTTCCTAGGCAGCTATATTTAACATAGCCACAGACAGACAGACAGGCAGGCAGGCAGACAGGTAGGCAGGCTGGCAGACAGACACAGCCATACACACACACAAGTGCACACATACAAAGCAATGTAAAAAATAGCATTAATTTGTCCAAAAAGATAATAAATTAAAAGTTATAGAAATTTAAGGAACTTGTATATATTTACCATTTTTCAAACTTCATTATTTCCCAGTAAATTGTTCTTTGCCATTTAATATTATTTGGTTGGCATTAGGTTTACATTGCACCATGTATCTATCCTGTAGTAAAATAAAAATTTGTAGACAGTGCAGAGGTATAAAAAAAGAGCTTGGGAGAATTACCGTGAATTTATATGTGACTGAAAATTCGTGTAAAGCTAAACATGAAATATTTCACCGTTATAGAGCTAGGCATCTAATGGAACAGGCCTCAGAAACATTGTCCCAGAAATTCGTGAGTAAGATATGTGTTTGTTATTTAGAATATATATTTTCTTAATCAGCCCTGAAAGCAAATAGTGGATAATAAACAAAACCAGTATCCCCCGAGTTCCAGTGTTCTTATCTTACACTAAAAGACAAGGTAATATGGGAAAAACAAGTAATATCTCATCAATAAATGCATATTCTCTGGATATGAGATGCCCAGGGAAAATGAGTGAGTTGGTCTCCAAGCAGAATCTTGGTTTTCAGTTTTTAAAAATACATTGTTTTCTGCTGAGTAAGTCATAAAAATGAGTTGGATGTGCAAGCTGTGATGAAAGTCATGAAAATACCACAACAAATTCAGGGAGTTATAGTCCTACTTTTCTCCCAGGTGGGATGTGATACCATGTGCTAACACAAGCCAGCAGGCAAAGGAATACAAGCACATCCTTTCTAATATAGAGATTAGTGCCAGATTCCACTTATATTAAAGTAATACACTTCATTTCTTGATTAATAATCGTATCTGCCCATCACAGACAAAACCTGTTCTAATTATCTTCCTAAAGTGAATGTGGTAGAAAATTTTGAAGAAATACCAGGCACATCATTTGCTCATATTGATAACTTCCATAACAGAGTTGATGTTTAGCATTTCAGTAGTTGCCATGGTGACTTCAGAACCAGTTTTATGCGTTACATACAGTGCTCTCTGACTTGTATCAAATTTTCATTTAGAGACGTAAGGTGTTTCACTCACCTACCAATAGCTATTGGCTCTATGTCAGACAGATTGCATGCAGTTCAAATTTTCTAGCAAGACTGATGAAAATTTACCTGTCCAAAGGACAATTAACAGGGTTAGGTTGTTTTCCTTATCAAAATAGCACATCATCCACATTGTTCTCATAGCTAATGTATTATTATGGATCAAATGTTCAAAAATTTTAATTGAATTCCTATAGTAACAAATGGCATAATTATGCATGCAAAATAATACATTAGAAAGATCAAAGCATACAGAGAAAATAAGATTGAGTCCCTCTTCTTCCCACTAATAATGAGCAGAAATTCTCCCAAGCACTCTTGCACAGTCAATTATTCACTGAAAACATGAGTGTGATGCTCATTAAAGCAACACAAACTGGGTACATGAAGAATTAAGTAATAGGGAAGTCATGTGGGAATGCCTCTCGTTAGATCTAGGTAGAGAGAAACACATGGATATTTATTAAAACATAAGAACAGAAATCAAGTAAAAGAGCTGAACCCCCTGTGCTACAGGATCCCGAGGACATGACTCATACTATGTATGACATGTCAGTCATGCCCTCAGAGAAGTAACTCTGCATAAGAAGCTTTCATTTGATCCATCTTGCTTGTGGCTTTAAGCAGTGACACACTGGGAACTCTTGCTGTGTTTGAAAATGCCTTATATATTCATGCCATAGAGAAATAGGCAATGAGAGGTTTTCAACCAATGTCTATGCCCTTTAAGTCTGAAATAATAAAAGGGCTGGTCAACTATTTGTAAGTTTTAAAGATTGTTTTTTTTTTCCTTTAAGAAAAGCTACATTCAATTTTGCAAACCCTTTAATTGTAACTTTATTGCCTTCACTGAGTTGCATTGCTCCCACATTTGGGATTTTTTTTTAAGTTTTTTTTTCCTTTATCAAAAGAGTTTCTTTTTCTGGAGATGTAACATTCTTCCAGGTACAGTATCTCAAATTTAACAGAAAATATTAATTTGCCAAAAATATTAGTGGATGGGGTAAACTGTTGAGAACCTGAACACACCAAAATAAGTAAAAGACCACTTGCTAGAAAAAAATGTAACTTCTATGAATATTTAGGATATAAATGCACTGTTCTACAGAAAAAAAATACACATTTGAGTTTCTGAGGAAAGTTAGAACAGGTATAATATAGAGAGACTCATTATTGACCTAAGTATCCAAGGTACCAGCAAATGTTGTTAAGCTATGTTCATAGAAAAGATGATGCCTAATTAATTAGTTAATAAGTAATTAACTAAAAGTTAGCATTCAAAAGAGAAGGACAATGAAGCCCACATGGCTCTACTTGGAGGTTTTCCTAAAGGCAATCTTAGTGTGGCTGCTCTCTGTGCTGTCTTGGCAGTGTTCTACCTATATCATAGTTTGTTTCTGCCTCACATAAGTGGACAATAGTGGCTTTCTGCCCTCTCTCTGGGAAACACAAAGAAAGAAATTGGTGTTCCATGGGAACAATCCCGTGAGAGAATGGAAAATCCAAAAGTTCAAGTTGCTCAGAAAGATCTCTAAGTACTTCAGAGCAACGATGAAAACAGTCACTTCATATATAAATTTCAAAGCCTCTAAGAAAGACATGAGGAGATAGAGAAGGACATGATGGACAGAAACGTACAACTCTGCATGGATCCTCTGCATGGCTATTTAATTTGTATCTACAGATGGAAATAGAATATGATCACTAAGACTTTCATATCAGTGATTCAACATGAGTCACTAAAAAAAACTGTTCTGCAAACAGAGGAATTATTCAAAATTATTATCCTAGTAAACAGATTTAACTCTGTTTCATTCAATGAAGAATGATGAATAAGAAAAGATGAATAATTTTGAAAACAAATAAATATTACTATTATATTTTTTATTTTATTTTATTTTATTCTTTTTTGGTTTTTTGAGACAGTTTCTCTGTGTAGCTTTGGCTGTTCTACACTCACTTTGTATACCAGGCTGGCCTCGAACTCACATCAATCTACCTGCATCTGCCTCCTGAGAATTGCGCAGTATGATGATAAACAATCTGTGCATCCAAACAGGATATTGTGCTCTCCTGGCTCCAGAGCTATTCCTGTGAGAATTCCACAGATTCAAGACCAGTGAGAAATGTGATAGGTTTGTTTATTCTAACATGAACACTCTTGAAATAGTAAAACCATCTTGAACATATTAGGGATTAACCCACAGTGACCAGTTAATATTTGTTAATAGGCTATAGTTGTAGCGTTTGTAGGAACTAAGTATATACGATATCTCTTGGTGCCTAGAGGAATTATGCTTACCTCAGGTAAGTCAGGATTCAAAAGTAGAATATAAGATTAATTATAGAAGGTGAGAATTTAATAATCCATCTAAATTGTCAAGAATTTTCTATTCTTCCCTCCCTTGGTATATCTGACTGATCTTAGTATGGCCTAAGACATTGAAAGTAGAATAAAGATCACACAGACAGAAAAGAGATCTGACAATCCTCAGAGATCAAGTGATGACCTTGTGGCAGACTCCCATTTATCATCTCCTAGACAAATGTCCATAGAAAACATGACAGCAATAGCGTTGAGAACCCAATGTTCTCAGAGCTACTGTGGCCACAGGTCATGGGAAGCCATATTGATTTTCCATGCCTATCTGACGTTCAGTCACTTGTGTCTGGTTGCTGGCTCAATCTTGCCATGCAAAAATAAGTTTTAGCCTTCTAGATAGAGAACTGAGAGAGGAATGTCATGTACTGAGCTCACTTTAGCTACTCATCTCATTGCTGAGATGAAGCATCCAGAGAAAGCAGCATTAGGGATGAAACATTCATTAAGGCTCATGGGTCAAGGGAATAAAGTCTACCACAGTGGGAAAGCATGACACCAAGATATGTGAGATAACTTGTTCATATCTTCTCAGCAATCAGAACACAGAGGACTCAGGCAAAACCATACTTTACCCAATGGTCCCTTTTCCTCTACGTGTTGCTCCCTAACGATTCCACAGTCTGTCAGGTTCCCAACCACTAGTTAGGGAAGTGTTCAAACACAGATGCTTGTGAGAGCATTTCACATACAAACAACACCACAAGGAAGGAACTCAGGAATAGATCCTCTGAGTTGACCATGATGTCTTGGGCTTAGCTGTCAGCTATTTCTACATTTCCAATTTCTCTTGTGCACTTAACAAATTGAGACCTAAACAAAAACACAGTTTTTCAGGTGAAAACTTGACACAAAGCAACATGCAAATGGGAGAGATCAAAATAACACTTGCAGAAAATGAGCAAGAGAAAGCCACATCAACACAAAGACCACTGAACACATGCCAACCTGCCAACATGAAACTGAACATATCTAATTTCAGTTTGGAGAAAAACCTACATTGTTTGTAAACTTTAAACAAGATTTGAAACACACTAAAATGTCCAACATACTATCCATTATTTTTCTTTTTTAAATTATTTTTTATTTTTTATTAATTTATTCTTATTACATCTCAATGGTTATCCCACCCCTTGTATCCTCCCATTCTTCCCTCCCTCCTATTTTCCCCTTATTCCCCTCCCCTATGACTGTTCCTGAGGGGGATTTCCTCCCCCTGTATATGCACATAGGGTATCAAGTCTCTTCTTGATAATCATTATTTTCATTCATTGAAAACAGAAAGATTGCATGAATGTGCAAAGCTGATATGTTTAACAGATATCAAAAACAATATGCTAAAATTATGAGATCAAAAATAAAATATGTTTCTTAAAGATGGCCAAAAACTTCAGTGAAATAACTTTTGAAACACAATAAAAGCCTCCACAAATAAAATATGGACTCAGTAAAATAGCTCTACTTAGTTACTATAGTTAGGAAGCCAAATTAAAAAGGCAAAGTGAAAAAAAAGAGGAAGGGAGATACAGGAAGGGTGGATAAAGTAGAGAAGAAAGTATTCATTTCCTGACAGAATAGATACAGTTGCATGATGGAGCCTTATAGGGAATTAAGGATGTTGTTGCTCCAGCCTTTCAAACTCTTCAGTGAACCTCTTACCCCCACAGAGTTGCATAAGCTAGATTAACCAGAAGAGAAAACCATTTAATAACAAATACAAGGAAGTTTTACAATGTACAGAAATTTAAGGCTGGCTTTTATCGTCTCCACTTAATAACACTGAGGGGAGACAACATTGTATTGTACAAGAAGGAAGAGGCTCTTTGGCCTCCAGGCGATGGTCACACACATACAAGATGAGGAAGGAAATACATGGGGAGTAAATATCTTGTTCCTCAGCTAAGTACGTCATATAATGGGAGTTGTTTAGGGGGAACCTTGTAAGGAGTGGGAGATACCTTACCATTTGTTCTGTATTTTGTGGACATGAGTCATTGTGATAAATAATCACAATTGGATCTCTATTTGACAATTTATCTGGAGAGAGAGAGAGAGAGAGAGAGAGAGAGAGAGAGAGAGAGAGAGAGAGACTCTTAGACAATGTCTTTGCCTGTTCTCTCACCAGAGCTAGAACCACCAACAAACAAAAGCATGTATCATAGGATGATATCTTGAAGACCTCTTGAGTAGCTGAAAATAAGTACGGTCAGAAGTGATTCAATGTGACAAAAGAGAGAAATCATTTCAGGAAATGAGCAGAACTTAATGGAGCCATGGCAATATAATGACATTCTAGTAGCTACATGAGCAGAAGGGCCTGTGCTCAGCACAGCTCCTCGATAGGTTGCCACACGTGTCCACTTCTGGTGAAATGACAAACAGAAAAGTGTCAAGACATATGGTATTGTTTGATGGTTTGAATTTCGTTCCCTGTCCTCCATGTCAAAAAACAGCCAACTCATCAGATGTTTCATTCACAAAGGAAGAGCTTAGTTTGCAAGTTTTGCTTTCAAATGTGTCAGCTTTGAAATGCAACAGTTAGGAGATTATTTTCCAGTGTGTCTCATTATGTAAAACTTCCCCTCTTCGTAAGGCTATAAAATATTTGATTACACCGTTGAAACCAGCAAATGCCCACTACATATTCTTTATGACAATAACTTTTTTGCACTAAAAAGAGCAGGTAAGTATGCATGAGAATAAAACTCTTGCAGAACCAAGGACCAACCTGGACAATAAGAAGGACTGGAGCTGAGCAAAAGGAGACTACTTTATTTCTGAACATAAAAGAACAGTCAAGACAAAGGTGTTCAAGAGGAGGTTTCCCTTGTTCCTTTATTTCCTCCTGTTTAAAAGAAGGTGCAATGTTACATCTCAAATATAGCTGTACACTGATAAGAATTGCTTTATAGGCATATCTTAATAGTTCATATTTGCTGTACACAGGGGAACGACAGAAGCAGCCTTGAACCTGAGCATATCTGAGTTTGGGGACCAGTCTAACTAAGAAATTATGATATTCCTCTGAATTCCTGCTACAGGTTGGATACATATTCCCCAAAGGCCTACTCTTGGTCTTGAGATGAGACCTTTAAAGGCAGAGCCCCAGCATGTGTCAAGACAGAATCTCTTATCCCATCATTTTCTTTTGCTTCATGCCTCTAGATGAAGTTCTTTGCCATCCAGCACAAACAAGTAAAAATCCAAGGCAATGAGACTTTATTTTTTTGGACAGAGCCTCTAAGCTGTAGTCCAAAACAAGCCTTTTCAGAGCCAAGCCAGGTGGGAAAGCCTGGAATCCCAGCAGGTAGGGCAGAAGGTTGGTGAGCTTGAGGGAGCCTGGGCTGCATATTGCCATTCTGTTTAAAAAAAAAAACTAACAACCAACAACAACCACGAATGCTTTTTCTGTACAACTTAATTATTTCATATGTTTCATTATAGCACCTAATAGGGACAGTAAGGTTGTAAACAAAAGTTGTACTTATGAAAGAAACATGATATCACAGGAGAAATAAAGATATAAAATAAAGAAATAAGATCACAGGAGAGTTTTGAGGACAAGCTAGAGAAAAGTTACCATGTCCCTAGATAACAAAAGCTTTAAACAGAGCTTCCTGGGTAAGTTTTATGGGGCTGAAAAGAATGCAAACAAGAAAGGCCCAGCAAAGGATGACTAAGTTAGGCCAGGACTGTTATGGATGTGAGTATAGGCCAGCCTTGTCACAAGATGACTAAATATGTGGATTCATTTTGTGTGCTCCCTGAACTTGTGAGAGTCTTAAGGTTAAACATCGTAGAAGTTTTCCTGATGGAGAAGATTTAAGTCAACAAAGCATTTAGGCTTTAGCATTAGAATGATTGTCTGCTTTAACCAAGTTTATAATAAGGATTTGAAGCAAAACAAACAACAACAAAAGTGGCAAAGCAAATAGATTTAAACATTTCTCAGCTTGGGCAGAAAATAATTGCATGAGATACATGCTGTGTATCATGATCATGATGTAGAGGGGTAGCCAAGAAAGAGCAGTTGCAAAAGACACAGTTTCCAAAGCAGCCTCAAATTTTGTACTAGGATAAAAAAAAAACATGGATGTGGCAACTTAGAACTCAGCCAATGGACCCACCCATTACAAACTCAAAGACAGAAATAAAAATACAAAAGAGTCTTGAGTGGAATCCTTCCAGAAAGAATTCTGGGCTGTTCTGTGCTTCACAATATGACCTGCTCTCAGCTGGTGAGATGCTCTCATGTTCAACTTCATGGCTCACGTTGACAGTAGACTTTGGCATCTTCCATACACTTCTGGTTTGCAGGCGTGAGTGTAGAATTCAAAATTGCTCTGTCACTGTAGTGTCTGTGGAGGGAAACAACAGGCTGGGAGAGCACGCATAACTGCAGGCTGCCTTGACACAGTGATACAAGAAGCTTTGAAAATACAGTCAAAAGACTAGGATTTGGTGAAGTCGGTAGTGTGAAGCCTGTCAAGGAAGGCTTTTGACAGGGAACAGAGGGAACAGAGTCAAGCCTGTCAAGCCATTTGGGGTATACACAGTTAACTGTATGCCACGAATGCTGGGCACAGAGCACAAGCATTTAATGTCTGCCTTGGTTAGCTTCACTCTTGATTTGATCTGATTGCTTCTTGTGTTCCTAGTCTTCCCACTTGGAGTGGAAATGTGTATCCCATGCCACGGTGTGTGGGAAATATGTAACTTTTCTTTTTTTTAATATTTTCAAGAATTCTCTTCTGGGTTTGCCTGAAGTCTCAAAGAAAACTTTAGACTTAGAATCTGAACAAGTAGGAAACAATAAGGGTTTGGGGATTATTGCAAATGTCCTTTTCTTTGTAAGATGATTGACAGCCTTTAGGCAGAAGGGCCAGAATGCTACAGTTTGGATGTGAAATATCTCCTAAAATATGTGTACGCAAATTTCTGCAATGAACCACACCTTAATGTGGATCTTCTCCAATGCTGAGTAGCTGATTAGAACTCAAAGGTTGTGGAGAATTTGTAACATCAGAAGCCAAGAGACAATTACCTTGGGTCAGTTATTAACCACTTCCTTTAATAGTCATCCAGTGCCTTACTCTGTATGTGACCTAACATCTCTAGATAAATCCTTTGGAATGTACAAACAGATCACTCAGCTCAGTTCCAGTAGTCAAAACACTAGGTATGTAGACATCTTGTACCTGAGGCCTACAGCCAAGACCTCCCTGATTTTCTATGACATGCTTATCTGATAATTCCAGGAACATATCTGGAAAGTGTTATTACTTTGAACTTTCTTTCATCTGTTATTAATAAAAACTTCATGAAGTTGTAACCATGTCAAAAACCTGACATTAAACTGGCATAACCTGACTCTGTTTCTGGGTCATGGTGCCTCATATTTAGCTGCAGAATAAACCGTGTCACATTTGAGCGGAGACTTGTGTTTTTGCATTGGCACATACATGAGTTAAACATCTGGTCTCTTTAACATGTGGCACTACTGAGAGGTGATAAGCCATTAGAAAGTGTGACCTAATAAAGTGAAGCTAAGTCCTTGACAGTATTGGGACTAGGCATTTCCTGTATTTTACTTTCCCTACTTGAGTGCCATGGGGTGATCACTTTTCTCAGTACCTGCTTCTGCCATGAATTTATGATTTTCCACAAATCTAGAAGCAATGGACCATCCAAGTGCAGATCAGAGCTATGAACCAAAATAAGCTTTTCCTCATTGAAAGTTAAGGATTGTATTATTTTGTCAAAATGGGAAAAAGTTAACCTAAGTATCGATGAGGAGGGAAAATTATAGGCTGCCATCCACCATTGAATGCAGATATGCAGACTGTAGTGCTATTAGCTAACACCAGTAACATCTGAGGAGTTGAATTGACAAGAAAATAATTCTGAGGCAGTCTAAACTTAATTACAAGGGCTAATTGATAGAGAGTAGGAGAGATTAGGGAAGGTAAATGATAGTTAGAAATTAAAATAACAAAAGAGTGACCAACGTGCATGAAAATGTATATAATCCTTGACTGAAAACTCTAACTAGAAGACAGTGAGATGACTCAGTGAGCAAAGGTACCAAGCATGACAACCCGAGTATGGTCCCTGGAACCAGAGAGTGGAAGGAGAGTACTGCAAATTGGCCTCTGGCATCCACATATATTTTCTGGTGTGCCTTTACAAACTTGCACACACACACACACACAAATATGCATGACACACAATCAATCAACTAATCAAATAATCAATCAAATAACGAAATTCAAAACTAGGTTTATGACCAGGTATCACCCTATCTGGCTGTGCATACAGTTTCCATATTAGCCAGTGTAGAAGCAAGAATTCTTTCTGCTTGTGGATTACTCTCCTATTCTAAACTTACCCATGTCAGCATCCTCATTCTTTTAACTATAAAAGATGCATATTAAATAGAAACAGGTAACAGGGCTTAATAAAACATATGTATGCCTATGTGAGTGTGCAACATGAACCTGTTAAGTGATTTTCACTTTCTAAGACCCACTTACTTTCTATTTATCCTGTTTCTTTTCCATTTTACTCCTGCTGGCTTTTAGAACTAGAATTCTGCAAAGGCTGCATGGGAAATGTGTGAATATTTCAGTTAGAGGAAATTATTCTCCTCCTTGTTAGGTTTCAGGATTCTAAAATATACAAATGTTATTTTACAAGTGTCAGGAAAATATTCTTAAGATCAGCCTGTACTTATGTATATCCAAACAATGGAAAGAACAAACTTAACCTCCAACAACACAATAGAATCAACAAAGTCATTGAAAATAGGGAATGATTTGAAGATTTTGCTGCTTATCTGCAATACTGTGGCATTTAGGACCTGCTTGATATGAATTTGACAGTTTTATTGATCATAATTATAGTAAGAGCAAAGTGTGTGAGGCACTACTCTTGTTACAATTTAATACTGTAGTTGATATTTGTAAATTGATAAACCTTTTATTATTCTTAGGAAGAGGGTAAAAACTATTCTACTTAATTTTTGGCAGTTCCTCCTCTTTTGCACCCACCATACAACATCAAAGCTATGATTAGAGGTCTTCCACTCTCCTGTAATTGGTCCACTTCATACTGATTATTATCCTAATTTGGGTGACAATTATGTCTGTGTTTACCTGCTGTTTCATAAGTATAAGGAGATGAAAGCGTTAATGGGAAACATTCACTTGCTTTGTCTTTAATAAAAATCATCAGCACTTTTACATAGCAATAAACTGAACAAAAGAATAGACCAAAATAGCACTTTCTGTTCACAGAGATTTTTGTTAACTGGCCTTATTTCTAGTCATACATCCGCAGTTCAAAGTCTTTTATTATCAGGTGTCAGAGCATGTGCCTGACACCTAGTCATTCACGAATCTGAGGAAGATCTGGAGTCCCAGGCCAATGGAGGCCAATGTAGGATATATAATGAGACATTGTTCCACAGAAGAAAGTCTTCCAGTGGGTGTAATCTGTTTGTAACTGCCTTGAGAGAGGAGTTTTTAGTGTCATGATATGTTGCCCTTGTAAGCATCTGATATGAACCTAGGAAATAGTATTTTATAATCTTCTAAATCTTTTCGATTGGAGTCAGGCTTTCTCACAATAAGAATACATCAGCAAAGTGATGTACTTTAACAGTTTGTAAGGCAAACGTGTCAGAGAATACCTCAAAGTGTTATGTAGTCTTTGGAGTAATGGTGTTATTGCCTTCATAAGTTAACATGTGACCCTGGGCCATCTCATAAAAGGAAACAACCAAGAGAATATTTCAGTGACCTGAGCCACCCCAGAGACACTGGAAAGAGCATAACATATTTTAAGATGGATGAATTGGGTCTAACGTACTATAAAAACTATATATTAAAATTTTTACCCACATGTCAAGGTTTTTAAGGTAGTATAAAATGAAATTAACTCTTTTGTAACAGCTTCGATATTTCCTGTATCAATATCAAAAATATGTGATAGAAAATAATAGAAATTGGTGTCTTTTTTTTAACTAAAGTGACATTACCAGAATTTTATAACGAAGTCAGTTCTAGAAGTTCCAGAAAATTGGGCTTTGCTACCTGCCCCTACTGCATCAACAATGAGGAATTTGGTGTAAAGAACACAGGGAAGATGTTTAATCAATTGGGGCACATTGAGTAGAGGAATAGATACATAAGTCAAGTGACCTCAAGTCTATTAAGATGCACTGAAGTGAGTTTTAGGTTTAAAAAAGGAGAAAGAAGTAAGGAAGTCAAGAAGGATTCATGACTATAGCCCTGGCTGAGGTACGGTCTGGTAGTTACTGTAGCAGTTCTGGATCCTTGTGGCTATTTAAGGAGTACCTGCTTCTAGTGAAATGTAATCTGCTTTCCACAAAGTAATTACTCCTGCTTCAAGAATTGTCTATTGTGCCACCATAATAGACTACTAACACTTTGAGGAGGTGATCTGCCAAACAAAGGCTGTATCTGAATCCAAAATGTGTATCGATTAGTGACAATGTTTAATGTAGCTGCCATTTCTAACAGATAATTAGTTTTTGAAAATTAATAGAATGATTCCTTGGTTATCCTCAGTTTTCATCCTGCCACAGCAGAAGTTCAAGTCTTTGTAGAGAAAATAATGTCCATATATATATATATATGATAATAATTATTTGACAAGTGGATACAGAATAGACTCAGTATGACTCTGAAGTTTATTTGCTTTTCTAATTTAAGTTTAGTACTATGCTCCTGTGTTATGCCAATGTTGATGGGCTCATTATTATAAATGACTCTTATTCAGGAGGGGCAATACTATACAATACAAGAACTTCTGGAGGTATATCCATCCCAGAATTCAAGCTATACTACAGATCAGTAGTAATAAGAAATACATGGTAGTGTCATAGAAACAGACAAGTGGAACAAAGGAATCAAATTGAAAACCCAGAAAGAAACCCATAAAACTCTGAACACTTGATCTTCAACAAAGGATACAATGGAAAAAATAGCATCTTCACGAAATGGTGCTGATCTAACTGGATATCTACATGTAGAAAAAGTTGAATAGATCCATATATTTCACCCTCAAGAAAATTCAAGTGCAAATGTATTAAAGACCTCAACATAGCACCACATACACCAAATCTTTAGAAAAGAAAGTGGGGAAAAGCTTCAAACTCTTTGGACACAGGGACAACTTCCTGAATAGAACACCAAAATCTCAGGCTCTGAGATTAACAATTAATAAATTGAACCTCATGAAACTGAAAAATCTTCTGTAAGGAAAAAAAAAAAACACTGTCATCAGAACAAATGACAACCTTAAGACTGGGAAAAGATCTTTACCAACTCTACATCTGACAAAAGGCTAATATCCAAAATATATAAAGAACTCAATAAATTAAACACTATCAAACCAAATAGCTGAATTAAAAATGAGGTACAGAGCTACACAGAGAATTTTCAACAGAGGAACATCAAATCACTGACAAACATTTAAAGAAATGCTCAACATCCTTTTTCATCAGGGAAATGCAAATCAAAATGACTCTGAGATTCCATCTTATAACCTTCAGAATGGCTAAGATCCATAAATGCTATTCCTAGTTTGTTTAACTATTTTACCAATTTTATTTGAGCCCCTAAAAGGTATAATTTGTTCCAAATCATCCAGAAGAAACCTTAAGAACACAACACCCCACTTCCTTAAAGGAGAGTTGCATAGGTTTTTGACTGCTTTCTTGGGCTATAGAGGTTTGTTTTCAATGGGAGTTGGTTATGTTATTATTGGTCTTATTTAGAGAGCAAACAAGGTTGGACTCAGGGATGTTTCTCTTTTCCTTTATCTTACATTCTTAAATTTGGAGATACAGGTTGAAAAGAAAGAAGGGGGAATATAGAAATATATAAGGAAGATAGAACAAAAAGTAGATTAGTGAACCTACTTCACAACTTAATGCCTTAATTGTCACTCACAAGGTTATTTTTAATTCACTGGCATAGAATTTGTATATAGATGCAAAATAAGTTTAATTTTAGATGAAGTGGTATAAAATTCAAATGTAAGATTATTCTTCACACACATTAGATATATTTCTACTCTAAAATGAGGTATTGTACCTATATAACCCAATTATAATACAAGGTTTATTTCCAAAACTTTGGAAGTGCTGTTGAAGGCAGTTTAGAATAGATAAGTTATACAAGTTGTTAGTTGGTCAGTTGACCAAATCACAGTTCTATCAATTACTACTCTATTTTTTCATAAGAATATACACCTTAGATAAAACAGATTGATGTGATTCAACAGAAAAATAAAATAGTTAAGGTTTTCAAAAACCTCAGAGACATACAGAATATGGCATTTCAAAATGTTTTTAGTATTTTAAAGATTCATTGACAATGAGACAGGTTAACTCCTAGCAACACCCAGCCTACCTCAAAAAAGATGAAGAACATCAAAGAACTTCCTTATGGAGATGGCTTCAATTGTGGCAAACAAACCACTGGGAAAAATGTCTTTATTTCTACCACTGAAAGAATTCTGCCTAAAAGAGGGCAAGCTTGGATGCAGGCAGCCAAACTGTGCCAAGACAGGGTAAGTAAGTCCTCAATAGTTCCTGCCTCACAAATATGCCTGTCAGATATATTGGGCCGAAAGGCTGAATATGATGCTCCAAAGTCATAGAGGATTTGCAGTGAGTGCTTAGGTAGCAAATTGTTTCTGTTATCTTCTCATTTTGGATGCTGCTAACCTGCTCCCCCTGGATACTCAGGTAAATAATTTTATTCATTCTCAAATCCCAGATAGGGTTGAAGACCAGATAGTTTAGTTTTACAATTAAACTTAGTTGTTTAGGGGTTAAGATGTTTTGGGGTCTAGATAAATGTTTTAAATTGATAATGATGAGATAGGTTAGGCATTGATTTACATTCATAATTCTAAACACACCAAGATAGGAAAGATATTCTCTTCAAGGCTGCCAAATACAAACAGCCAAAACACTAAGAATGTAATATGTATAGAATTCCTGATTGTTTCATGGTTCTTCTTGCTGTAGGTAGTTTATTGCATATATGCATAATAATATAATTGTATACATAAAAATAAAACATTTAATAATAAAACATAAAATAAAAATAAAATACGCCACACAGAGCTTGCAATATAAAAACAAAACAAACAAACAAACAAACAAATAGCCCTCCAAACTCAAGTGACAGCACATACTGGTGAGGATGTGGAGAAAGGGGAACAATTCTCAATTGTAGGTGGGAGTACACACTTGTACAACCACTTTGGAAACCAATCTGGTCCTTTCTCAGGATACTGGGAATAACTCTACCTCAGGACCCAGCCATAACACTCTTGGGAATATACCCAAATGATGTTCCACCATACAACAAGGACATTTGCTCAGCAATGGTCTTAGCAGCTTTATTCATAATAGCCAGAATCTGGAAACAACCTAGATGTCCCTCAACTGAAGAATGGATAAAGAAACTGTGGTACATCTACATGATGGAATATTATTCAGCTATTGAAAACAAGGAAATCTTGAAATTTGCAGGCAAATGGATAGAAATTTAAAAGATCATCCTGAGTGAGGTAACCCAGACCCAGAAAGACACACGTGGTATATACTCACTCATAATCGGATATTAGCCATACAATACAGCATAACTACACTACAAAACAGAGTCAGAAACATCAATCAAGAAACATGTATGATGTGGATCTAGACCCACTGCTTGGATGTAGTAGCATAGTGCCCTTGTGGATCCCATGTGTGGAGAGTAGGGACTACTTCAGACATGCACTGTGACCACTGAAATTAGATCACTCCCCCCTTGCAAAACATCTATGCCAGGCTGCAGAGGGAGAGGTTACAGCTAATACAGATGAGACTTGATAAGCTGAGGTCAGATATAAGGGGAAGAGGGCTTCCCTGTCTGAGTACTAAGGGAGGGAGAGAGAATGAGGGAGGGATAGGGATCAGGAGGGAATGAAGGAGGGGCTACAATCACTATGTGAAGAATTTAAACTGCAGAACAAGTGGGTAACTTATATTGCTTATGCCACCATATGAGACTAGTTCTGAGACTGGCTGAAAGGTGAATGTTAGGCATAGACAATGATTCTTGCTGACTAAAGAACTTCTGTGAATTACTATTAGATGCCATTCTTCATATGGCACTAATGAAGATTTATAGATGTCTTCATTTCCTGCTCACACAAAGAGCAGAAATCCAGCCTTAATTGTTCCATGCATCACGCACACCTTTTATACCCTTATAATTTTAGTATTGTATAATGTTTTTGGGAAATTATATGCTTTCAGAACAAAAGAACCAGACACTGACATTGGGTCAGACCTGGCAGGATGCATTCCTCACAGCATACTGGACATTGAAATCATGTTTGGAGAAAGTGGTTGAAAAGAAAGAAGGGGGAATATAGAAAAGTACAGGGAAGATAGAACAAAAAGTAAATTAGTAAATCTACTCTTCAACTTAATGCCTCAATTGTCACTCACAAGGTATTTTTAATTCACTGATACAGAATTTTGTATAAGTTCTAGATTTAGTGGTATAGAATTCAAAGGTAAGAGTATTCTTCACACACAATTTATTATATATATTTTTCTACTCTCCTATGACTTACTGTACCCTCATAACTCAATTATAATATAAGGTTTATTTCCAATGCTTTGAGAGTGCTATCAAGCTGTTTAGGAGAAATAAGATATACAAATTAAATGTTAGTAGATTAAATCATGGTCATCTCAGTTGCTAGTCTACTTTTATCACAAAAATATATATTTTAGGTATAGCAGATAAATATGACTTTATAGAAAGACAAAGTCTTCAAAAAACTCAGAGACATCCTGAATATGGTATTTAAAACTGTTTTTATTACTTTAAAGATTCATTGACAATGAGACAGGTTAACTCCTAGCAACACCCAGCCTACCTCAAAGAAGATGATGAGCATCAAAAAACTTCCTTGTGGAGATGACTTCAAATGTGGCAAACTAACCACTGGGCAAAGGGTCTTCATTTCTACCACAGACAGAATTCTGCCTAAAAAAAAGGACAAGCTTGGATGCATGCAGAGTTGACAGCCACACTCTGCCAAGTGTACCTGCCTCATAAATGTGTCTGTCAGATATATTGGGCCAGAAGGCTGAAGAAGATTCTCCAATGTTATAGAGAGTTTTGGATGACTATTCAGGTAGAAAACTGTCTCTGTCATCTTTTCATTTGGAAAACTCTCAGCATACTTAGGTAGATAATCAAGTTTACTCCTTCTCAAGTCTCTGAAGGAGGTAAAGCCATAATAACCATAATAGCTTAGTTTTACAATGAAGCTTTATTGTTTAGGGCTTATGATATTTTTAGGTCTAGACAGGTGTTGTAAGTTGATAATGACAATATGTGATGGAGATTGATTTACATTCAGAAATTTAGATGCACCAAGATAGGAAAGCTTTCTTCTATAAGGCTGTCAAATACAAACAGGCAAAATACTAAGAGTGTAACATTTATATGATTCTTGATTGTGTCACAGTTCTTCTTGCCATAGGTAATCTATTGTAAATATGTGTAATAATATAAATGTATATGTACAAAAATAAATTAATTAAAAAAATAAAATTGGCAACAATGCTACCTCAAAACCCAGCCATACCACTCCTGGAAATATACCTGAAAAATGCTCCACCATACAACAAGGACATTTGCTCAACTATGTTCATAGCAGCTTTATTAATAAAAGACAGAATCTGGATAGAACATAGATATCCCTCAACCAAAGAATGGATAAAGAAACTGTGACACATTTACACAGTGAAATACTACTTAGTTACCAAAGATGGAGAAATCATGAAATCTGCAGTCAAATGGATGGAATTAGAAAAGATCTTCCTGAGTGAGGTAACCCAAACCCAGAGAGACACACAAGGTATGTACTCATTTATAAGTGAATTTTATCCATACACTACATGATAAACATACTACAATGCACAGACCCAAAGAAAATTAGTAAAAAAAGAGACTCAAGGGAGGATGCTTGCATCTCACCCAAAGTGTAAATATAATAGACAGAGATATTAGATGAAGAGAGGAAACAAGGTAGGAGAAAAAGGGAGCACAAAGAAAAATAAGGATAGAGATCAGACCTGAGAAGAGCAGTGATGAAGGGGTGAGATGGAGTGTTGGAAAGAGAGTAGGGAAGGAGGACAAAGGTCTAGAGATAAAAGGGAAACTGGCCAGGAGCATCTCTGGGACAAGCTGCAGACCTACATCAGGGTAGGCTCCTGGGAGGATATGAGGAGGATTCTAGCAGAGAATACCCATAGCAGGGACCATAAAGACTGAAGAGGACACCCTATAACTAAACAAGCTACTAGCAGAGGGAGGGTAACACCAATCCACCCACAAAAAATTCAACCCAAATCTCATCCTGCCCATAAGATGTACAGAGATAAAGATAGGCCAGACAGAGCAGAGATTCAGAGAAAATACAACCAATTCCTGTCTCAACCCAACACCCACGCCGATGGGAGAGCCACCCCTGACACTGTTAATGAACTCTGCTATGTTTGCATACAGGAGCCTAACAAAGTTGGCCTCTGAGAGGGTCCACCCAGCAGTCCTTCAAAACAGATGCTGAGACTCACAGCCAAATTTGGGCCTGATGCCTAGGGAGTGTTGTGGAAAAATTGGAAGGAGAGAGGACCAGGAGGAGATAGATACTCCACAAGAAGACCAACAGAGCCTACTAACCAGGCTCCAGAGGGGCTTGCTGAAAGTTGAGCATCTCCCAAGGACCATGCATGGACACGACCTAGATTCCCTGCAAAGATGTAGCTGATGAGCAGCTCAGGCTTCACGTGGTTCCTCTAGTAAGGGGAGTGGGGGCTGTCTCTGACATGGACTCCGTTGCCACTTTTTAACCACTCCCCCATGGTGGGACTGCCTTGCCAGGCCACAGGAGAACCAAATGTGCTCAGTCCTGATGCAACTTTATGAGCTGCAGGTGATTGATAGTGCATCTCCACTTTCCTGAGGAGCAGGAGAGGGGAAAGGAGAGTAGGATGTGAGGAAGATTGGGGCTATGACCATGATTTAAAATGACTGAAGAAATTGTGTGTGTGTGTGTGTGTGTGTGTGTGTGTGTGTGTGTGTGTGTGTGTGTGTTTGTTTGTTTTAATTCCAGCATTGAGGAGGCAGAAGCAGTTATATGACCTATTATGTTCTGAGTTCTAGGCCATCCAGAACTGTACAATGAGACCCTGTCTCAAAAAAGAAACAGGAAGAATGAAAAAAAGAAAGAAAATTAAAGAAAAACAAAGGAAAAGGAAGGAGGAAGATCAGGAAAGAAGGAAATAGGGACTAGTAAAAATTTTGGTGGAAAAATATGAAAAGTGTGTCTGGTGGTGTTTTTAGTTTTGTCAGGCTCGAGGCAGATTCCTGAGGGCAGCACTGACAAACACAGCTACTTATGTATTTTGAGTCCATCCTATGATTTAATTATGAATATAATATTTCAGAACCTTAAATTTTTAAAAATATTATTTAATAGCATTATGCTATTATTTGTGTGCCTCTCTGCATGTGTTTGTATTGTGTAGGAGCTTCCACCTAATTAGAATCTTTTTTTTTTTTTTAAAAAAAAAAAAAAAGAAGAAAGGAAGAAAATAAAACCTCACATTTGTCTCTAATTATGTTCATAGTATGAAAAAGATGCATTAAGTAAAAAGATGAGAATATGCTGTGAAGCCCTTGAAAAGTGTACAGTTTGCTTCCCGGGGGATGTGCCAGATTACCACTGCTTACTTTATGCTGGCAAATAGTTGACTGCGGTACAAGTTCTATGGAGTTTTGCGAATTATTCTGACCTTTTGAATTTGGTTTTCTCTTTAAGTCAGTTAGGTCAATTATTAATTTTGACTAAATCTTTTATATTTGTCATTAGTTTTGTTATTATTTTTTATTGATCAGTTTGTCAGCTACTTAGAGAAAAATTAAAAATCCTTCATAATTATAACCAGGTACAACCCCTTATATATTAACTTTAGTTAATTTGAGGCAATCTTACAAGATGCCTAAGAAACTGGAATCACACTTTTGTTCTTGCCGTATTTCCCTCACTCACATAGGCCACAGTGAGTCTCTGGCTTAGAGGCAGTTGGTATTTCCTCTAAGGTGTGTGGACCTACATTGGAGCTTGCTGATCCTCCAAAGCTTGAGCAAGTTTCAGAGTGCCCCTGAAACCCAGTCTGCCTAGGTAGAGAATGAAGAAGGAACATAACTCAAGTTCTCCCACATACCCTGGAAATGGAACTTTTATTTCTCTTCTTCTTAGAAACTATGAAGACATAATGTATCTAGGTTTGCTAACTGTTTTCAGTATGAGACATCTTAGAAAAAAAAACTCATTTTTCCACTCATTGGAAGAAAATTGTAGTTGAATCAACGTGAGGTCTTCATTGAATAATGTTCTCTACTCTGTGCCTAGTTCATTAGGTATCTTCTAAGTGTTTACCCTGTACATTTTCTATAAGAACTACAGCAGGTAATTGTTGACAATGGATGCAAACCAAGACAAAAATCACCTTTAACTCGCTAATTACTTAAATTTGCCATGTCTGGGTTTGAGATGAATGTAGATCTAGATGCTGTTTTTTGAGTTTGTCTTTGTTGGTTGGGTGTTTTGTTCCTTGGTTTCTGTTTCCTCTGTGGATTTTCAGAGACTATGATGGCTGTGCGTGGCCAGATTAACTCGACTACTTACCTGGTATGTTCACAGGAGATGCCTGCTCGTGTTGGAAACATAACTGGAAAAGAGAGGTCATGACTTGGCAGTCTATGGGATTCTGTTGTTTTTATGAAAATCTCAAACGTTTAGTTTTACTAATAAAGCTCGGGGGGCCGGATCCTAGGAAGAAATCTTGTGAGATCAGAGAGGCCTAGAAAGCCCCAAGCTGACCTTCCTCCTCAGCTGATGTCCCAAAGAAAAGCCCTTTCCCATGCCTTCTCTAAAATATTTCAAAGTGAATGTACATCCCTTCTACTTCCTGTGCATCTCCCTACCCTCCTTCTGACTTCCCCTTACTCTCTCTGTTTCCCCCCTTAGTTCACTCCCTGTGAACTGGTTGTCTAGTCTGCCTCTTGACCTGTATTTGACTTTCTTGAGTCTGTTTACAATAAGCAGAAAGCTCTTGGAGTAAAGGTATGTGCTAGGGCTAAGCCACATCTCAACTAGAAACAGGTTTTTACAGTAAACATCATAATTTCTGGGTTCCCAGTGTGAACAAATATTCTACAACTGGATCCACAGGAGTCATGGACAGGGAGATGGGGGGAAAGGGGAAATGGAGGGTTGCAGATGGTGTTCTGTTAGGGTGCTAGGGAGGAGACTGAGGGATTTGGTCTGTTGAGGGAACTGAACGAGCAGAGAGAAGGTTTGCTGCAGCCTACCTGATCTTCGGGCAGGTGTTGTCTACAGAAGAGCTATGTGTCCATTTTTCTGGAAGGCCTCCATTATCAAAGGAAAGACTAGTGTAACCAGGCCCCATAGCTGTGTGGCTGACTCTCAGTCTGCTAGATAACCTCTGAGATTTCACTTCTTCCATCTCTATAGTAGTGCTGGTGAATCTGTCCTCTGGAATTCTGAAGATTGCTCTGGTGTTGAATCTGCTAGCTTTTCCTCCAAGACTGTGGTTAGATCAAGCGTCCCTTTGGAATCTCAGTGGCATTCTTAAAAGAGTTCTCAGAGAAGAGGCCTGAAGTCCTTGGAAAAGCTGCATCAAGAGTTGACAAAACCAGGGTCCCACTATGCAGCTCAGCTCTTAGCCTTGTTTTGTTGCCAGAGTGACTCTAGGCAGTACAAGGGACCAGTGGGGGAAATTGTCTTCCAGTGAAGGGTTTGCATTAGAGACCTTCAAGCAGAGCAAAATCCTTCTGCCTCTGTCTTCTCCTCCCCAAGGACTTGCTCCTGAGAAAGAACACTGGACACTTTCTTAGCCTATGCACTTTCCCTTATGTTCTTACTGCTTGAAGAGTGGTTCACAGATGAACACTTTCGACATCTCAAGATGGTTAGTGATAAATGCAGAATCCTGGGATGCAGTCTAAGGGCTTTAAATGAGAAAGCAAAGCTTTAAAAGTCATTAACTGCCAGGTGTATATGAAATTTGAAAAATGTTGCACCAAGTCACATTCTGAATAATATCTCAACTTGGTGATTTTTGTGGTCATTTTTTTTTTTTTTTTTTTGAGATCCAGGTTTTACATCTCAAGAGACCCTCTCCAAGTCCATTGTTTTATCACAGAATAGGAAAAAGAGAAGAAAAATAAATAAATTTACTTGGTGTCAGACCCTCAGGTGCAATCCCTTTCTGTCTTTTTATATTTCTGCTATGAGGCCTGTGTAAGCCAGAGTTGAAGCAGTAAAGAAGAATCAAAAGAAAATAAATATTTGAAGAGATGTATTTTAAAACTATCTAGGTGGCTTCAGTCTATAGTACAGGATAACTGGAAGCACAAGCAATAGCTTGCCTTGCTACAAAGGATTCCTTTTCTCAGAGATTCATAAGGACTGCACCTAGGATGCGTCCAGTTATTGAATAAAGACTATGTGAATTAATTAGATGGGTTGTGAATTATAGCTTTTAAGCCCCTCCACAGAACATCTCTCAGCAAAAGCTAGAGACATTGACTAATTGTACACACTCTAAAGACCATCTCTGTTGCTCTCATACCTGTGGCAATGGAGGTGTCTGCATGAACCCAGAAGGGAACAACATCAGGCATAAAGATGAAGAAGACACACAGGACATGGTTACATATATCTGCTATCCCAGCACTCAGTAGTGTGAAGCAGGAGATGACAAGTTCTGTTTGTTCTGACTAGGCTACATACTAAAACCTTGTCTCAGAAAAGAAACCATACTATGAAGAAAATGACAATGTGCAAATGAACTATTGATAAGAAGAATATTAATAGGCAAACCCCCAACAGACATGTATATGCCTTAAGAAGTTCAAGATGTTAATAAAATCAATAGGAACACTGAAGTTAAGTGAAAATTTCCCATCTTCCCTCCACTGTTTCCTGGTGGTCAGCTCCAAGTGTCAATATTCAAACCTGGATATCTGTTGTCCTTCACAGGGTCCACTTCTCTTTGCATGTCCCTGGAGGTCCTGTTATCATAGTGCCAACTTTAGATTTCACAGGGTAAATATTTTTAACTACTTATAAAAAATTAAACAGAAGATCCAAGATAGTAGAGCTGGACACACACACCTTGTTTGATCAGCAGGACAGCAGTGATTGGATAGCAACCTAAGGACCAAACTGAGAAATACAAAATACCAGTGCTGTTGGTCCCCAGGCAAGAGGGGTACAAATTGTGTGGAGCATGGGTGAGTCTGGCCTCAGGCCACCCAGTGAATCCACAGAAAATTTCCTGTGTCCCTGCTGGCACAGCCATTGGCTCCAAGGTCTGGCTGCAGTGTGCCTTGTGGGAGTGAAATTTTTGACCTTCAGGGTTCAGAGGAGCTGTGTGCTGTGGAAACTCCAATGCCTGTGGCTGCTGGCCTACTGAAGACTGTGCAGCCTAGAAAACAAGTGGAACTGAACTCAGGTCCACAGGCCAACCTATGGAAGCTTCAGCCACAGGTCAAGAGTTGGACACTCCAGGTTCTAGCAGCAGCTTGCTTATCCTGAGTGCAATATCTGACCTCTTGGGCCCAAAAGGAACTGTAGACTGATAAAGCACTAGGGTGTCCAATCCCTCGAGACAAGCTAGCCCACTAGAGCACCTCTCCTCTCTGCCATGATATCTTTTCATCTGCTCATCAGCCTACCTGGTTCACAATTAGGCAACCAAAGAGACAGTGATCACAGCAGAAGTGATTAGGGTACAGAGCGGAATCCCCTTTGTCTACAACTACCTCCAAACTGTCTGACCATTAGAGACCACCAAACCAGCTAACACCAGAGTCATCACAATGGGAAGAGGTCAGTATAAGAACACAAGAAACAACTCCCAATACCATTTGATACCACCAGACACCAACAGTCCCACCACTACAACAAGCCCTGGAGATAATATCAAATCTGATGCACAGAGAAACACTTCAAACCTGAGGTTATGAAAGTGATGGGGGCCTAAAAGGAAAAAAAATAAATCTCTCAAACTAGAACAGATATGAAAAGAAATGAAGAAATTGCATAAAGAAATTAGTAAAAGGCAGGAAACTACAATCAAACAGGAGAAGGAAATACATAAAAGGATTTAAGACATAAACGTGAAGATAGAAGCAATGAAGAAAACACAATCAGAGGCAATCTTGGAAATTGAAAACATAGTAAAGAGGACAGGATATACAGACACAAGCATCACCCACATAATTCAAGAGATGGAAGAAAGGATCTCAGGGATAGAAGATATGACTGAAGAAATTGATACAACAGTCAAGGAAAATATTAACTCTAAAAAAGCTCCTGATACAGAGCATCCAAGATATCTGGGACACTTTGAAAAGACCAAATGCAAGAATAATAAGGATAGAAGAAAGAGAAGATTCCCAGCTCCAAGGCTCAGAAAGTATTTTCAACAAAATCATAGAAGGAAATTTTCCCCACCTAAAGAAAGAAATGCCCATAAATATACAAGAAGGCTACAGAAATCCAAATAGATTGAACCAGAAAAGAAGATCATCCTTCCATATAATAATCAAAACACTAAACATAGAGAAAAAAGAAAGAATACTAAAAGCTGAAAGATAATAAGGCTAAGTGGAAAATAAATGCAAACCCATCAGAATTACACCTGACTTTTCAATAGAGACATGAAATCCAGAAGGTCCTGGACAGATGCCTTAGAAACACTAAGAGACGACAGATGCTAACACAGACTACTGTACCCAGCAAAACCATCAAACACCATAGATGGAGAAAACAAGATATTCAATGACAAAACCAAGTAAAAACAGTACCTGTCCACAAACCCAGGCCTACAGAAAACACCAGAAGGGAAACTCCAACCCATGAACATGATAACTTCATCCAGGGGAAAAAAAATATGTTAGCCCCACATCCACAAAAACAAAGGAAAGGAAGCATACACACACACACACACACACACACACACACACACACACACACACACACACATCATAGCCAATACCAGCAGAAAAAATAAGAACCAAAAACTACTGGAATTTAATATATTTCAACATCAATGGCTTCTTCTCCCAAATAAGTAGACAGAGATTAACAAAATGAATGCAAAAAACAGGACCAATCATTCTGTTGCCTACAAGAAACATACCTTAGCAATAAAGATAAACATTACATTAGAGTAAAAGCATGGAAAACCATATTCCAAGCAAACAGCCCCAAGAAGCAAGCTAGAATGGGCATGCTAGGTCTAATAAAACAGACTTTTAATCAAAACTAATCAAAAGAGATGGAGAAGGATGCTTCAGACTTATCCAAGGAAAAATTCACATGAGGAAGTCTCAGTTTTGAACATCTGTGCCACAACTTCAAGAGCACCCACACTCCTAAAACAAACATTTCTAATTCTTAAATCACACATCAAACACCACAAATTAATATTAGGAGACTTTAACACCACACTTTCTCCAGTAGACAGATCATCAAGACAGAAACTAAATGGAGAAATAATGAAACTAATAGACGTCATGAATCAAATGAACAACTAGCAGAGATCAAGGGGATACAAATTGGAAAGGAAGAAGACAAAGATTCACTATTCATAGATGTTATGATAGTATACATCAGTGACCCCCAAATTCTACCAAGGAATTCCTACAACTGATAAACTATTGATTGGTTAAATACAAAATCAACTCAGAAAAACGGTAGCACTGCTATATGCAAATGACAAGTAGGCTTAGAAAGAAATTAGGGCAATTACACTCTTCTCAATAGCCACAGAGAATATAAAGGATCTTGATGTAACTCTAACCAAGCAAGTGAAAGACTTTTCTGAAAGAAATTTCAAGTCTGTAAAGAAATTAAAGAAGATATCAGAAGATGGAAAGATCTTCCATGCTCATGGATTACAAGGATCAACATAGTAAATATATCATCTTACCAAAAGCAATCTATAGATTCAATGCAATTCTCATCAAAATTCCCACATAATTCTTTTCAGACCTTGAAATATCAATTCACAACTTCATATGGAAAAACAACATAAACAAACCAGAATAGGTAAAACAATCCTGTACAGTAAAATCTTGAGGAAGAATCTCCCTCCCATATCTCAGGCTGTACTCTACAGCAATATCAATAAAAACAGCATGGTACTAGAATTAGGCTTGTGGATCAATGAAATCAGATAAAAGATGAAGAAATAAACACACACACCTATGGACACTTGGTTTTGACAAATAAGTCAAATCCATACAATGAGAAGAAAAGCATTTTCAACAAATCAACAAATAATGCTGGTCTAACTTGATGACTACATGTAGAAAATGCAAATAAGTCCATATTTCAAACTATACAAAACTAATGTGCAAATGGATGAAAGACCTCAACATAAAACCAGACACACTAAATCTGTTAGAAGAAAAAGTGGGGAAGATAACTTCCTGAACAGAACAATAACGTCTCAGGCTCTAAGATCATCAGTTAATAAATGGGACCTCATGAAACTGAATAGCTTCTGTAAGACAAAAGACACTGTCAACAGAACAAAATGCCAGTCTAAAGACTGGGAAAAGATTTTCACCAGCCCTACATCAACAAATGGCTAAAATCCCAAATATGTATTGAACTCAAGCAATTAAACACCACCAAACCAAAAGAGCCAATTTAAAAATGAGGTACAGAGCTAAACTCTCAGGAATATCGAACGGTGAGAATACTTAAAGAAATGCTCAACATCCCTAGTCATCAAGGAAATGCAAGTCAAAACGACTCTAAGATTCCATCTTACACCTATCCAAATGGCTAATATAAAAAACTCAAGTGACAGCACATGCTGGCAAGGATGTGGAGAAAGTCAAGCACTAATCTAATGCTGGTGGGAGTGCAAACTTATGCAAACACTTTGAAAATCAATCTGGATCTTTTTCAAGAAATTGTGAATAATTTACCTCAATACCAAGCCATACCATTCTGGGACATATACTCAAAAGATCCTCCAGCATACAATAAGGAAATTTCCTCAACTTATGTACATTAGCAGCTTTGTCATAATAGCCAGAATCTGGAAACAACCAACATGTCCCTCAACCAAAGAATAGACAAAGACACTGTGGTACATTTACACAATGGAATTAAAAATAAGGAAATCTTGAAATTTGCAGGCAAATGGATAGACCTAGGGAAGGTCATCCTGAGTAACATAACTCAGTCCCAGAAAGAGTCATGGTATATATTCACTCATAAGTGGATAATAGCCACATAGTACAGGATAACCACACTACAATACAGAGACTGATGCCCAACCAAGGACAATGTATGATGTGGATCTAGATCCTCCTCTCAGATGTAGTAGAGGGGCAGCACAGTCTCCTTGTGAGTCCCATAATAGGAAGAGTAGGGACTACTTCTGACATAGATTCTGGCACCCAATATTGATCACGTCCCCCTGGCAAGGCAGCCTTTCCAGGACATAGAGGAAGAGGATACATGTAGTACAGATGAGACTTGATAGGCTGAGTTCAGATGTTAAGGGAGGAGGGCTCCTCTTTCTGAGTATTAGGTGAGGGGGTAAGAAAAGAAGGGTGGGATGAAGAGGCAATGAGGGAAGAGTCAACATTTGTGGTGTAAAGAATTCAAACTGCAGAACAAGCAGGTAACTTATGTTGCTAATCCCACTCTATGGGAATAGCTCTGAGACTGGCTGAGATGTGAATGTCGATGCATAGACAATGTTTCTTGTTGGTTACAGAAACCCTGTGACTTATTATTAGATGCCATTCTTCTTATGGCATGAGTGAAGATTTACAGGTGTCTTTGTTCTGCTCATACAAAGAGCAGAGAACCAGCCTTAATTGTTCTGTTCATTACTCATACCTCAAACATTTATAATTTTTGGACTGTATAATGCTTGTGAGAAATTATATATTTTCAGAACAAAAGAGCAGGACACTGATGCTACATCAGACCTGACAGGATTTATTGCTCTCAGCATGCTGGATGCTGACATCTGCATCCTTCATGTTCCAACCCCAAGTGCTTCAGTTGCTGTTCCACATCAGAACAGGACAGCTTCCAGGACAACTTTGAAGAAAGGTTCTGATTCCAGTTGGTCCAGCACTTCAGACTGTCCCACTCAGGACTTTTATTAAGCCTGGAATTTCTCAACATTTAGAAATTGGACCACAAATGCTATTCCTAGTTTGTTTAACCATTTTCTCCAATTTTATTTGGGCCCCAACAAAAGTAAATTATTGAACCTACTCCTCAGCTTAAGGCCTTAATTGTTACTCACAAGGTATTTTAATTCATTGGTATAGAATTTTGTATATTGATGCAAAATAAGTTTAATTGTCATACATTTGTATAGAACTCAAATTTAAGATCATTCTTCACACACATTATATACATTTCTACTCTAATATGAGGTATTGTACCCATACAACTCAATTAGAATACAAGGTTTACTTCCAATATTTGAAAGTGCTATTGCAGACTCTTTAATAATACAAGTTAATTATTACTTAATCAAAACATGGTCATGTCAATTGCTAGCCTATTTTTATCACAAGAATTTAAAAAATTTAACAAATAGATCTGAAGCTGTGCACGGTAACACATGCCTTTAGTCCTAGTCCTCAGGAGGCAGAGGCAGGCAAATCACTGTGATTCTGAGACCAGGCTGATCTACAAAGTGAGTCCGGGACAGCTAAGGCTACACAGAGAAACCCTGTCTCAAAAAACCAAACCAAACAAACAAAAAAACAAAAGCAAACAAAAATTGAAAACAAAACAAAACAATAAACAAATATATATGGTTCTATAAATAGATAGGTAAAACATTAGATAAGGTCTTCAAAACCCTCAGAAACCTACAGAATATGGCATATAAAGATATTTTTATTATTTTAATTATTCTTTCACAATAAGACAGGATAACTCCTGGCAACACACAGCTTACTTCAAAGAAGTTGATGAGCAGCAAAGAGTCTCCTTATGCAGATGACTTCAAATGTGGCCAACCAGCCACTGTGCAAAAGTTCACATTTCAGCCACAAAGAGAATTCTGCCTAAAAATGAGCAAGCTTGGATGCAGACAGAGTCAAAGACAAACTCTGCCAAGACAAGGTAAGCAAGCCTTCAATAGTCTCTGTCTCACAAATATGTCATTCTGAAGGCTGAAAATGATGCTCCATTGTTATAGTTTTGGGTGACTGTCTAGGCAGCAAACTGTCTCTGTCATTTTCTCATTTTGGAAGCTGCTAATCTGCACTTCCTATTTACTCAGGTAATTTTTTTTCCGTCTCAAGTTTCTGATGGAGTTGAAGACCAGGTAGTTTAGTTTTACAATTAAGCTTAGTTTTTTGTTGTTGTTGTTGTTAAGATGTTTTTAGGTCTAGATAGATGTTTAAAGTTGATAGAGATGAGATATGATAGATATTGATTTACATTCAGAATTTTAGACACGCCAAGATGTTTTCTCCAAGGTTGCCAAATACAAATAGCCAAAACATTAGGAATGTAACATTTATACAATTCCTGGTTGTTTTGTGGTTCTTCTTGCTATATGTAGTTTATTGTATGTATGTGTAACAATATAAATGAATATGTAAAAATATTTAAACAGAATTTGGATGCTTTCCCCTAATTTTCTATATTCCTGGGAAAATTATAGTACTTCATAACATGATGGCTGTTTGCCATCACTTGATTATTGTGTGTTTATAATGTGCTAGAATGGTCTCTCTCTCTCTCTCTCTCTCTCTCTCTCTCTCTCTCTCTCTCTCTCTCTCTATCTATCTATCTATCTATCTCTGTGTGTGTGTGTGTGTGTGTGTGTGTGTGTGTGTGTCTGTGTTGGGGGAGGGGAGGGAAGGAGATAGAGAAAACAACAAAAGACTTGTTGGACTTAAGAATTGTACATTAGTCACCATCAGTCCTTTGAGCACCCTGTGCTTATTTCTACAAACATTTGAGTGTTACTGATTTTCATCAGCTCTATCCTTTGTGTGTGTGTGCCTTAAATTACACATACTTCCATAATTTATCTGAACTAATCACAGAAGCAGTAGCTGAGAACTTACATCTTGAAACAGATTCATGAAGCAGAGAGAGAGAGAGGGGGACAGTGGGAAGGATGTAAGCCCTTTGAAACCTCAAAGTCCACTCCTAGAGACATACCACCTAGTCCTTCCCAAACAGTTCTGACAACTAGGGACCAAGTACTCAAATATATGAGCCTATTAGGGCCATTCTCCTTCACACTACAATATAGTAACCATTAATGAAATCTATAACAGAAGATAATATTGCAGATCACATGGAGGATATATGGTTCAAATACACAAAAATCACCCAGGTGTGTAAAGTTTATATATATATATATATATGAAAATTACATATGCAAATTTATTAACATACCAATATAAAAATTAAATTGTCATACATGTAAAAATTAAAGACTTAAATGTACACCATGAGGAACATATCTGAAGGTTGTGAAAAAATAGTTGAGAGAAATTCAGGAAGGCTTAGTTAAGCATGCAAAAGATTCCATGTCTTCTATCACATCATCTCATACTGAGTCCTTATAGCACTGAATACCCCTGATCCACAAGACCTAAGCTTTAGGCACAGTAACAAGTTAAGCAGACAAATGCAGGGTGAGTTTCCATGCAAGATCTACTTGCTGCAAATGTTGCAGCTTTCCCCATCTTTCACCATTTTTCTCTCTCTCTAGTATTCTAACAAGTGAGCAAACATAGAGAATCTGGGTTAAAAACTCCATAGCTAGAAACAGAAAATTTCTGCAATATCTTTTAAATTTTCTCTACATTGTATGTGAGTGTCACATTTCAAATTCTAACATTTAAGAGATTTCCAAACTTTATAAAACTACAAAAGGCTCTACCTGAAGTTGGAATAGTAGATAGTATGAACACAAGAACAGTTCCAGCACTGAACCAGCTGTAGACAGAGTAATGAGACACTGGCTACATGCAGGAACATGATTCTATTTGTGTTTGGTTCAGATTTGGGGTTTGGAGTTGAAGAGGTGGCTTGGAGTTTACAGTACTTACCGTTCTTTCAGAGGACTCAGTACAGTTCCTTACATCCACGTGGGAGAGTTTACAACTACATCAACTCTAGCTCCCAGGACTGTCCTCTGCTACTGCATATAACTTCCCCATCCACCTACACACACACACGCGCGTACACAAAATTAAAAATAAATATTTAAAAGGTTTTGGGTTTTCATAAAGGAACAACAAAAAAAATTCTTCTGGTGGCTTAAAATGAGGACCAAAATGGCAAAGTGTATTTCAGGAAACAAACAAACAGTAAAACACCAGTGTTTGACCATGTGTTTCAGTGTAAAACACAGGGGAACTTGTTACATAGAACAATTTGGGGACCTGACATCATATTAATGGAAGCTTAGACAGTGCAGATTTTCTGAAATGTGCCAACTCTTTCCAGTTGTCCAGTTTCCTTCCCAAAGGATTGTGTCAAGACCACATTTCCAGATCTGCTTGTAGAGGATTCAAGATCCTGGGAACAAAGGAAAATGTTTCTCATGCCCTCTCTTTGTTGTGTTCTCCCTTCACACACACTACAGTAGCTGAATACTAGATCTGGAATCCACCTGATGGCCCTGGGGTGTGTGTGTGTGTGTGTGTGTGTGTGTGTGTGTGTGTGTGTGTGTGTGTGTGTGTGTGTGTGTGTGTGCGCGTGCACAGGGGTGTCAGCATCAGCTACCTGAGCACCATGCATGGAGTCTTGCAATAAAAAACAATAACAACCACAACAACAAACAAAAAAAAACCTTTTGCACTTTTCTAATTGTTGAGTAGCTGTGTCCTCTGAGTTGAAATGTTCCCTCCTGACAAGAGAAGAGCAGATTTCATGAGACAGGAATAACATAAACTTCAGAGGTTTCAAGAGGCTCCTGAAAATTAAAGTTTCACAAGGGCCCACCCCAAGGTTAGAAAAGCAGTAAATATACAATTGCAGAGGAGAAAAGCATCTTGCTCTGGCTCAGCTTCATGCATACTGTGAAAGGAATGACAGAGCAGCATCTTCTGGGAGGCAGCATCCACACTGAGATGAGATTTTTGGATAAGCAGCTGCCTTTGAGTCATCCCTGCTCCTGTAAGGGAACCTGTACAATGTCCCAGAAAGTAACTTTAATGAAAAATCACTAGTTCACCGTGCTGGGTGTTATTATAGCTGTATTTTGTTTGTTTGTTGTTTGTTTTGGTCTGTCTTTGATTTCCTTTCTGGAGCTAATAGGCACTTGCACATATCTTCCCAGAAAATATCATACAACACTAATCTACTTGGATAATTAAATGAAAAATAAATAAGCATGTGTTACATTTAAGCCATTGTGTACTATGGTCCTTTTTCTCCCCTGTGTGTTGGATCCAGATACTATCAGAAAATATCTATAAAATACTGAGAAGAAAGTTTTTCAAAAGTGAGCACAGAGAAATACTCAGAAGATAAAAAAAAATGAGCAAAAGAATTGCCATTTATTGAGTGCTTAATGGCCCAGAAACATTTTACTTCATTATCTTCTATTCCAGATACAGAAACTATGATAGTTTCTCCTTTGCCTCTTTTACCAGTAAAAAGTGAGATCACAAGTTAACTGAGATGAAACTTGTTATATATAATTAACTCCAAACCTGATTTCAAAATTAGGTACTCACTTATCTCACAAATAACTGAGGAAGAGCAGGTTTTAGCAAGTTTTCAATCCAAAGATATTCTAAGCCTAGTTAAGGCTGAAGCTTCTAGGCCATTTATGGTAGAGAATTTAGCAGAGGTTAAGGAGCACACGTCATGCCCAAGAGAACAAATGATTGGGGTTAGTTGATAGTCTTAGGTTTCCTTGTCTTACATTCTAGAAACTGTGGTGCTTTTTCTATTTAGACTAGAAATGTAAAGCTTAGCAAAGCCATAAAGCAGATGTGTCCAAACTGAGGAAGAAGTGGTTCTTACCCTGCTAGCTTGTTAGCGGAGACTTTGTATGCAGTGTTGATAGGTTTGTAGTCATAGTCTTTGGTGAACTATTGAAGCCATGACCTACTATAATTCCAGTCACGAGATGCTCAGGGATTGCCTCACAAAGTTCATGTTCTTAAAGCTGAAGGAGAGACCAGACTAGCTCTTAACTGTGTGAGGCAAAGCCAGAGCACATAGGACCAGTCTTTCCCAAAAGCCCTTACTCTTGTGCTATCAACCATTTCATGGTACCCAGGCCCTAAGGAGCCTTCAGATAGAGGCCAAGTTCTGTAGCACAGCACAGTTAAAAAAGCTGTTTTCCTAAAAGGAGCATATTCTCTTTATGTAGATCCGAGGCTGGACCCCAGAACCTGGGGCATCCCAGGCTATCACTTTTTTCTATAGCTTTGCTACATTTCCATTGCCCAAACCTCTTCTAAGACACCTTTCTTGTTTTTTAATTAAATATTTTTACATATACATTTATATGAATACACATATATACAATAAACTACCTATAGCGAGAAGAGCCATATAAATGTGACATTCATAGTGTTTTGGCTGTTGATATTTGGCATTCTTGAATAAAACATTTTTTCTAAGTAGGAGTTTCTAAAATTATGAATGTAAATCAATGTCTCATCCCTATCAACTTAAAACATCTATCTAGACCTAAAATTATCTTAACCCCTAAACAACTAAGCATAATTATAAAATTAACTATCTGGTCCTCAAACCCATCAGAGACTTGAGAAGGAATAAAATTAACTACCTGAGTATACAGTGGGTGCAGGTTAGTATCTTCTCAAATGAGAAGATGACAGAGACAGTTTAATATCTGAGTAGTCACCCAAAATTCTCTATAATGTTGGAGAATCATCTTCAGCCTTCTGGCCCAATATATCTGACAGACATATTTGTGAAGCAGGCACTGTTGAGGACCTGCTTACTGTGTCTTGACAGTTTGGCCTTTGACGCTGCCTGCAGCCAAGCTTGCTCTTTTTTAGGCAGAATTCTGTCTGTGGTCGAAACAAGGATGATTTGCCCAGTGGCTTGTTTGTCACATTTGAAGTCATCTCCATAAGGAGATTCTTTGATGCTCATCATCTTTTTTGAGGTAGGCTGGGTGTTGCCAGGAGTTAACCTGTCTCATTGTCAATGAATCTTTAAAATACTAAAAACAATTTAAAATGCTATATTCTATATGTCTCTGAGGTTTTGGGAGACCTTATCTAATGTAGAATCATATGTGTTGCACCTAATATGTATATTCTTGGGATAAAAGTAGACTAGTAATTGGTATGACCATGATTTCATCAACTAACAATTAACTTGTACAATTTATTTATCCTAAAAGCCTACAATAGCACTTTCAAAGGTTTGGAAGTAAACCTTGTATTATATTTGAGTTATATGGGTACAATACCTCATATGAGAGTAGAAATACATATAATGTATGTAAATAATAATCTTTTTTAAAATTTTATTTATTTATTTATTTTTATTAATTTATTCTTGTTACATCTCATGGTTATCCCATCCCTTGTATCCTCTCATTCTTCCCTCTCTCCCATTTTCCCCTTACTCCCCTGCCTTATGATTGTGACTGAGGGGGACTTCCTCCCCCTTTATATGCTCATAGGGTATCAAGTCTCTTCTTGTAAATAATAATCTTAATTTTGAATTCTATACCACCTTAACTAAAATTAAAGTTATTCTGCATCTATATACAAAATTCTATACTAATGAATTAAAAATAACCTTGTGAGTGAAAATTAAGGCATTAAGTTGAGTAGGGTCACTAATATTTTCTGTTCTATCTTCCCTATATATTTCTATATTCCTCCTTCTTTCTTTTCAATCCCTACCTTCAAAACTAAGAATGGAAGATAAAGGAAAAGAGAGATATCCCTGAGTCCAATAATAATATAACCAACTCCCATTGACCTCTATAGCCCAAGAAAGCAACCAAAAACCTATCCGACCCCCCCTAAAGAAAATGGGTCATTATTCTCTTAAGGTTTCTTCCAGATGATTTGGGATGAATAATACTTTTGTAGGGGCCCAAATAAAATCAGGGAAGTGGTTAAACAAGCTAGGAATACCATTTGTGGTTCAGTTTCTAAATGTTGAGAAATTTCAGGTATAATGAGAGTCTTATGTGGGACAGTCTGAGATCCTGGACCAATTGGGATTAGAATCTCTTCAAAGGTGTTGTGGACGCTGTCTTGTTCTGATGAGGAACAGCAACTGAAGCACTTGGCACCAGAACATGAAAGATGCAGGATGTCAATGTCCAGCATGACAGGAATGGATCCTGTCAGGTCTGATCCAATGTCAGTATCCCATTCTTCGGTTCTGAAAACATATAATTTCTTACAAGCATTACACATTCCAAAACTTATGAAAGTATAAGATGTACACTATAAGGCTAGTTCTTTGCTCTTTGTATGAGCAGAAAAAAAAAGACAACTGAAAATCTTCATCCATGCCATACAAAATGGAACTTAATAATAATTCATAAGGATTTTGTAGCAAACAAGAAGCATTGTCTGTGCCTAGAGATTCATGTCTCAGACAGTCATTAAGCCTAGACATTTTTTAAAAAATTCATCCATATTATTTTTAAATTATGTGTATAAGTGTATATGTATGGGTGAAGATGGCCAAGGAGCCTAGAACAGGGCAGCAGATCTCTAGCATCCAGGGTTTCAGGCCATTGTGAACTACCCAAATTGGCTACTGTGAATAGAACCTGGGTAGTTTGGAAGAACAGATTAACTCTTAAAACTCTAAAGCAGTGGTTCTAAACCTTTTTGATGCTGTGAAACTTTTTTTGTTTTGCTTTGTTTTGTTATTAAATTTTTTTTCTTTTCTTTTCTTTCTTTCTTTTTTTTTTTTAATGCGGTGAAACTTTAATACAGTTCCTCATGTTGTGGTGACCCCCAATCATAAAATTATCTTGTTGCTACTTCATAACTTCAATTTTGCTACTGTTAGGAACTATAATGTAGATATCTGATATATAAGAAATCTACAAGTAGAATAATATGATAGGCAGATTTGGGCCCAGGGGTCCCGCTCAAACTAAGGCACCAGCCAAGGACAATACAGGAGATAAACTTTAAACCCCTACCCAGATCTACCCAATGGTCAGAATATTCTCCACAGTTGAGTGGAGAGTGTGATATGACTTTCTCACGTACTCTGGTGCCTCACATTTGACCATGTCCCCTGGAGGGGGAGACCTGGTGGCACTCAGAGGAAGGACAGCAGGTTGCCAAGAAGAGACTTGATACCCTATGAAAATATACAGGGGGTGGTAATCCCCCTCAGGAACAGTCATAGGGGAGGGGGATAATGGGAAAATTGGGGGAGGGGAGGAATGGGAGGATACAAGGGATGGGATAAACATTGAGATGTAACAAGAATAAATTAATAAAAAAAAAGAAAAAAAAAGATATCTGATATACAATCCCCAAAGGGGTCATAAGCCAAAAATTGAGAACCATTATTCTAAACCATCTCTTTAGGCTGCTTTCTAAGACAATTTTGATTTTTTATGTTAAGATACTTTAATTTTTACTTTTGCTTTTTTATATTTAATTAATTAATTTATTTATCCTTCCTTTATTGACATTGAATTTCTCTTTAGTTAATCACTTTACAGTCTGACCCCAGCTCTTCCTTCTTCTCCTTCCAGTCCCACACTCACCTCTCCCCCACTGGCACCTCTCTTTCTTTTCTGAGAGCATCCCAAGGAGTACCAACCCACTCTGGCACCTCATGTTGCAGCGGGACTAAGCACATCCTCTCCTAGTGAAGCCAGACAAGGCATCCCTACTAGGGGAATGAGGTTCAGAGACAGGCCACAGAGTGAGAAATAGCCTCAACTCACATTGTTAGGGGACCCACATGATGACCAAGCTGTACATCTGAGAAGGGGGTCTAGGTCCTGCCCAGGCATGCTCTTTGGTTGGTGGTTCATTCTCTGGGTGCCCCCATGGGACCAGGTTAGTCACTCTGTAGGTCTGTGGTGTCATTCACCACTCCGTTTCCCTCTATACTTCCTCCCACTCTTCAGCAAAACTCCCAGACCTCAGCCTATTGTGGGTCTCTGCACATATTTTACAGCATCTATGTGTTTAAACATTTCACCCATCTTAAATTGTTAGACAAAAGGAGAGACCAATACATAGTAATGAATTGTAAATTATCTTCTATTTTCGGCTTGTGGCTTGCTTGTGTTTTCCTAATGGAATTTTGCTTCCCTGCTCAGGAGAGGGGGAAAATCCCAATTGAAATGTCCTTTTATATCCTCTCAATGGCTTGAGCAGAACACTTTTAAAAAAATTAAATGTGTCAACTGCACAGCCTCAGACATAAGATACCTAGTTTCTGTGCCTGTCGTACTGACCCACCACATAATAGGCAGGAGTAAATGGGACTGTGCTTGTAGATTACTTAACCACATTTCTTCTCATCAGTCTTCCCAATAATCCAAATAGACAGAAATAGAGTCATTCCTGTATCATTTTCTGCTTTTTAAAATGGAAGCTTTATACTTCATGAACATAAATAATGACTTTCATTATACTTCCATGATCTGTCAAAACCCGCCTACCAATATAGCATTGAAGCTTTAGTTCTATCCATCTGCACATTTAAGAGAGCCAGAGTCATAGACTTGAGTTCTTCACATTCAAGTATCTCTCCAAAGTATACCCGTTGATGAAGTAAAGTGCCACATTCAGTGACTTGCAAATATCCAGCAGAATGGCTGCAGAGAAGTCAACTGAAATTCAAGCATTACTGACAGGATCTCTGAGGCTGGAAATAGAAAGTTAATAAAAGCACAGTGGAGGGTGGTCTGCTGTGCTCTTTGTTTTATTGTATCCAAGTGGAGCTTGGATTGTGCAGTTTCGGCAGAGTATCACGCTGCTTCCATTATAAATTCCAATTTACATGAATTTATACCAGAGCTATGAGAGTTCAAGATGGGCTCCAATTTCCAAAGCAGCATCAGCCTGGGAACAGGATTTAAAATGCTGCCTTTTTCTTATAGATTTCAACAGAGAGAAAATATAAAATAGGGGCTTTTTTGACTGAATGCTTTTTTTTTTTCACATAAAACTCATACCTATAACTGAAAATATATGCCAGTAAATTTAATGCTGGATCACAAGTCATTACTGCTTATGCATGCTCCAGGACTCTGGACTATGATGTCACAGTAATGGATCCTAGAATAAGAAACATGCAGAATAACCTCAAATCAAACAGCCTAACAACTTATAAAAATTAAGAAGAGGCAACATAATTACAAATTGTACAATGTAGTTTCTTTATCAATGTTCCTCTCAATGTTTTTACATTGAACAGTGTGTTCATTATATTTCCATACACACTTGTAATTATACTCTGTCCTCCTCATTGCTTTACCATGTACATTGTACCTTCTCCAAAATTCCTCTTCCACATTTATATCACATATATGTATACATGTTTGTATATGTATATTTATATTCACCTATACAAAGGAAAACATACATTTATCTTTCCTATTCCTCCATTCTTGTTCCATGCTTCATACTCCCCCCTTTCCTTTCATATCAGAGGTAAACACACACATATGTATACATGTACATTAGCATACACACATATATGATGCATATATTTAAATAAAAATCCCACATAGTCGTTGAAACATGCTAATTCTTGTTTCTTAGGCTGGATTATCTAATTTAGTATGATGATCTCTGTTTCCATATGTTTTGCTGTAAACAACGTAATTTCATGCTTCATGGCTGAATGAAACTGTAGTGTGTATTACCACATTTTCTCTATCATTGTGTTCATAGACATCAAGGTTGGCTCCATGTATCTTGGTTATTGTGAATAGCAACACAGCAAGCACAGATGTACAAGGGTGTCTATAGGCTATTTGCATTAGATTCCACTGAATAGATACCCAAGAGTTGTATGGATCTTACAGCAGTTACTCTTTGCTTTTTAATGAACTCTCTTGGCAATTTCCACAATTTATGTAGGTACCACTTTACAGGGCACCATCATGGCACAAGACATCCTCTATCACCGTGGGCTCATGAGTATTTGCTGTTACTCAATTTGTTATTATTATTTGTTCTGACCTTGGTGGGATGTAATACGAAAATAGTTATAATTTCCATGCCCATGGTGTCTAAGAAATTTCAAACAAATTTTAAGGTATTTACTAACCATTCATGTTTCTTCCTTTGAGAACTCTCTATTTAGTTCACTAGACTAGTTTTTATTAAAAGATTTTGTTTTTGTTTTGAATTTGATATTTCTGTATAAATTGTGGATACTAACCTACCATCTATGTGTTGGAAATTTTTTCTCTCTATTTCTGTCTTTTTTTTTTTTTTTTTTTTTTTTGTCAATCATTGGATTGTATCTTATGGTATGTGGAAAGTTTTTTGTATGTGCAATTCCATGGTCAATTCTTGGGATCGTTGTCTTTGCCATTGTAATCTTTTTCAGAAAGTTCATGCTTATGTCCATGGATTAGAGTGTTTTTTTTTCCATGTTTTGCTCTATAAGTTTTATAGTTTTTCAAGTCTTTCATAAAAGTCTATAATCAGTTTAGGTTAGTTTTGTATAGTTTAATAGAAATAAACCTAATTTTCCTCTTCTATATTTGTATATCCAGCTTGTCCAGTACCATTCTTAGAATTATAGCAATGATCTCAAATAAAATATTTAGTTCTACGGACATCCTTGCTTATTTGAACTGATCCTGGGGTATCTACTCTGTGGTGCGATGTTTAAGATTATGATAAAACTAGGTTCAGACGTTTGAGAAAACCAGACTTGCATAATTTTAGTAATTTCATGTCATAACCATTAAACCAATAGAAAATGAAATCGTCAAAATGTATTCCTTCTATAAATTATTTTAAAGAACTTTAACATTGGTGACAAACATACTATCTAGTACGAGATTCCATGCAAACTTGCAGAGATGGTATAATATCTCATGCGTCTTAAAAATTTGTTTATTAATCTCAGCTATGAGATAAGAGACTTGATACCCTATGAGCATATACAGGGAGAGGAGGTCCCTCTCAGTCACAGTCATAGGGGAGGGGAGTAAGGGGAAAAGCAGGAGGGAGGGAGGAGTGGGAGGATACAAGGGATGAGATAGCAACTGAGATGCAATATGAATAAATTAATAAAATGTATTCTAAAAAGAGAGACCACCACTTATAGATCTGTTTGAGGTTTTTGTATTTGCCTATCAAATGGATGTCAAGTAATATCCTTTTGAGTTTTTATGTTATCGGCATTACATATAATACCTTCTGGTTGTTTTGCATCAATTTGTATTAAGCATGTCTTGCTCTCATTTTAATCATCTCTTGGTTATTTGTTCACACACTCAGAGTATATTGTAGAATAATCATGGTAATAAGTTAGCCTGAATTGAAATGTATAAATTTTAATCCCAGCAAATTGCTTTATTTTGTAATTTGAAGGCACTTTGGGTAGTTTACATGGAATAATTTTGTCTAGCATCAGTAGACAAATGGAAATAAGAAAGATAATTATATGTATCTAAGTAGTATTTTATATAAACAAAAATATAGGATTTAATTATTAAAAATAAACATAATTTAAAATGGGCATGTATTCAAAATATGAGAAACAACTTTATCAGTATAATGCATTCATAACTTGGCCACTTGTTACACAGACAAACAGATGAATAATCAGTAATTCTGCATGTTTAGGTGGGTGACTCATATAGCTAAGACTCAAGTTTAATTCTGAATCATATATACTTGCAACAGCATATTATAATACTATGTCTCTCCTAAACTAGAGTATTCAATTTTAATACTTAGAATTATTTTCTGTTTCTAAAATATATTTTTTAAGCCTGAAAGAGCAGCATGACCATAGCTAGAATAGCTGTCTGCAATGTTTAAAATGTTTTGTGCAATGGATGGAAGACATTGCTTTTTTCCTACAACAAGACATTGAAAGGGATGAGAACCTAAGTGGTGTTTGTAAAGCACTTTGGCTCCAGTCATGAGTGTGATAAAGTGTGCTTCAGTGCCATAGTAGATGAGAAACCAAGGTAAGTGAGCCATGGCAGGAGAATTGGGAACCCCAGGGTATCATTTCATGGTCTGAACAACACCATTTCTAAATGTTTTGAAATGAATGGTTTCCATCTGCACCAGGGCCATCAACTTGCTGTGGGTCATTCATGGGCCCATCCCTCACAAGCTGACTGGGAAACCAGGCTGTCCTATGTGAGAACAGTTATTCCAATTGATTGAATGGCCTCTTAGCCTTTCTTATGTGAGCTGAGGAGAGAAAAACTTAGAAGATACTGGAGGCTCATATTTTCCACCATGGTGGTAACTGAGCAGAAAGCTGAACCAGTAGATCTGAAGTAATTCATATTAACTGACAGGTGTAGCTGACATAAGTCCCTTGCCCTACCTAATATGATCCTTCTTCATAGGGGTTTTTCTCTCCAGGACATACCTTGGTCATTGACTCTGCTGGTGGATAAAACCTTCCAGGGGAATATGAGCCACCATTATTTTAGACTGTCCTCACCTGGACTGAAACACGGGCATGAAACCATTCAAGAACAACAGACTCCATTACTATGTTACTCATCACTTTCCCTTGTTTTTTTCTGTACTTAATGTCATTTGTTCTTACTGCATTGATATGACTCCAAATCCGGCTATTGAACTTATTTTGTGTGTATGTATGTATGTGTGTAAACATGTATTATACTGAAGTCCATCTTATGTGTAGTTTTAATATTTTCAACTATGATTTTAAAAATACAACTTATAAGAGCGAGTTAGTGATTCTGTATGTGTCTTACTTGCTACTTGTTCCTTGCCATGACAAAGCACCATGGTCAAGGTAACTTGTAAAAGAAAGTTTAATTTGGGGATTCATGCTTCTAGGGACTTAGGACAGTCAATGGCCTTCATGTTGAAGAGCTGGCAGCAAGCAGGCAAGGATGGTGCTGGAGCAGAAGCTGAGAGCTTCAATGTTGAGCCAACAGAGAAGGGAGGGAAGACACAAAGACACAGAGACAGGGACACAGAGACAGAGTGCTAACTGAAATGGCATGGGCTTTTGAAACTACAAAGTCAGCCCCCAGTGACTTACCTCCTCCAACAAGTGATGCACCTGTTCCTAACCCTTCCAAACAAGCACACCAATTATGGACAAAGCATTCAAATATTTGAGCCTATGGGGCCATTCTTAAGCAAAACATAACACTATCCTTACACTTAAGGCCAAGGTATCTTAACTAAAGAAGTCTCCCGAATCTCTGTGATCGTCATCTTCTGAGACAAACATTTTTTTTCTATCAAAACTCAGTGTGTGCTGACCAACAATGGCTTCATTTTTGAACCTTAATTATTTATTTGAAAAGTGAAACCAATGATTCTTATTCCACATTTTGCTTTGGAAAAACAGTAAATATGAGGCAATCTGTCAGTAAACGAATCCAGGGATGGCACTGTCACTACATTGTGAATGTTAATTCTCTCCATCACTTTTGTATTATCTCTCATTATTTAATGTTTATTGGTAACTATGAAGAGACCTCTGATTAGCTGCTTAGAGAAGTTTTAAGCAATTCCATTCCTCAATGAAAATTTATATTCCATGCCACTTCATCTACTAATAAATGCATGTCACACAAATGGCATTAATGATACAAAGTAATTCTGAGGTCTGGAAAGATTTCACACAATTTAAATGTTTAATATAATGTTAAAAGTATGTGGATATTCTGTTTTGTTTAGACTCATTTTTCACTGATGTCCAAACATTCCTTTGTAGCCAAATTATAATTCACTCCCATTAATCATAAAAGATTTGGGCACTCTAGCCCTGGCCACAGCCTCCATTTCCACTCAGCAGGGCATTCTGAGCATCAGTGTTTAAAGACCTCATTTGTAATCAACACTGCCAGACTTTTCAAGCGCTCTGAACGCTTTATTTTCTGAAAGTCAGAATGATAGAGGTCTTCAGGCACATGGCACCCACTGCTTACTAAATGGTCGTGTCCTTCATTTGAATCACTGAGCTATGTGGTTCTAACTTCAGTGTCACAGAAGTTTGCTGCGGCTGTTCTTCTGTACTGTCATTGGTTCTGCACTTTCCTAATTACAGGCATGGAACATAAGCGCAAACAAACAGATTTAAGGTGGTCTGCACATTCGCATGTAGATTTTGGTGTCAGATGGTATTCCATAGAACACTAGAGAATTCCACAAGCTGCTTGAAAAGAGCAGTGATTGAAATAGCTTCCAAACTTCTTTTCTTCATTTAGGAAATATGATCAATACAAACTTTTGTTAGGAATAAATGTATGAAGTGGTGAGAGTCACAGCATATTTCAGCAGTAAATATCCATTGGTTTCATTCCTGATTTTCCCTTAATTTCTGTTTTCCAGAAGTGAAGTTACACACAGTCAGGAGGTGCGCTTCCATGGGGAGGTGCTGTGGATGCATTGTATTTGAGTATGGAATTCGAAGGTTTTCCAATGCAGTGTGTTATGTGATTAGGTATATTATAATTAACTTTCCACTTGGTCCAGAAGTGTGCATGCATTTCTCTAATACATACATTAACAGATAAAATTTTTATAAACTTAAACTTGTATGTTTTTCATTGGAAAAAACACATTTAATGTTGTTTAGTACACAGTCATCAGGTTGTTAAGGATTTGATTTTCAGTAATTGAAAGAAATGTTCTTTGGCATAGGTTTATTGACAAAGTGTCTACCTCTCTATATCTATTCCATGTATATTTATATGCATATAGATAGAGTGCATATGTAAATTTATGTAAATGAACAAACTAAATTATATGTATTAATATTACTAATAGTTTTACATTGTCAAAGAAGATATGTATAAGTGCTATTAATCTCTAATTTTACATCTGTTGCACTCACAATTTTGATAATGAATATCCAGAATTGCAGCTACATTTTAAATGTTTCATTTTACATTTCCTGGTTGGTTGTAAGCTACAATAGTTCATTCAAAATGTTCTTTGTGGTTCTTGTAGGGGATTTACATCCTAGCTAGCATATTAGCTGTAGTAAAACCTTAGCTCTCATCACAATATCAATATTTCACCATCTTCTATTTTACCTTATTTACATAAAAGAAAAATCATCTGCAACTAACAGAAAATAATTTCTGAGGTGTTTTAAAGCCAGGCTGTTATGTGTAGTCTGACACAACTGTGTAGATCCCTGTGTGTTCCTGCCCACTGGTGCTCAGAAACTCTGAATTAGGCTACTGAACAAAGTAGCAGTATGTTCTAGTATGCTTATGACAGCTCTGCAGTATACCAGATTCCCAACATAGCCTTGAATCAGTCTACTTCACTTTCTCCAACATCTAGAAAAAAAAATGATTGGTGTAGACATGTTCTGCAACTCAATATGTGTCACTGAAGCAACCAAAAACAGAAAAGATCTAAATACCATGTGTTGTGTATTTGTACGTATTCAAGAAGATTATATAAAAAGTTGCACAAATATTTTAATTATGAATATTCTGTTGATCCCACAAATGAATAAAGGGTGCCCAGAGAATAAGTAAAAGTTATAGTCTTTAAGGAATTTATAGCATTCTTAAGTGGAAAGGATCTTTATAAGTTTAGATTAACTAAGTATTCATGTACTGAGTCATTGCTACATTATTTACAGGTATAATAAAGTACAACTTTCATTGTCACCTAGTGGGACACTCAAGGAGTCTTAGATTTCTACTGTTATAGATATTTTTCATGGGTATTCCTGTCATGGGTCAAATATGTACAGGGGAAATATGTTACAGGATGTCAGGTTGGATTGAAAAGTAAGAGATGTATTATTTTTTGATGGACAATATACTATTCCTGTTAAATCCTCCCCCTATTACAATAATTTCCTTTCAGACAACTTCTCATCAACATATGCTGTTAAAAGCAATAAGTTAACACCTATTTTTAATCATTTTAACTAAGATATTAAGAGTGTTTGAAGGCTAAAGACTATCCTTGTATGTAAAAGTGATATTTTAAGGGAGTCATTTCTGTTATGTATAATAACTTGTTAACTGTGGAATGAATCCAACTCAGCCCAACAGATAAAGCAGGTATAATGGTTCTGGGGTTTGCTGACATGTGATCTAGTCCAAGTCTTTTCCTATACTATGAATGTTGTCTGGTTTTGCTTTGTTTTATATTTTTCTTCAAGCAACAGGAAAAAATATCTCTTTGCACAAAAATAGGTCACTAATGACAAAGCATAGAAACGACTCCTCCAACCTCAACTTGATGGACCAATTAAGATATTACAGTTACTTACAGGAGTAAAATAGAGGAGTCATTTACAAAAGCATGAATGACTCGAAGGCAACTGCACCACTGAAAAGTCTAACCAGCATGAGTGACAACTCAGAAAAATTGCATTCCTGGAGCTCCTTCTGTCCCTTGCAGGAATCTGCACAGATCTGAGATTCTCCTCTCCCCAGAAGTTGTTGACTAATGGTGGCAGTGCTAAGGTTTTAAGAAAGGGCCCAATTGTCGATTTTCCCAAATCTCATAAACTTCTCTTGAGGAGGGAATGTTTTAATGAAGAGAAAACTGCTACACAACAATAGAAACAGGATACATTTAAGTGAACTGTAAAGAGCACCACATGACAGAAACATGAAGGTCCTATTGGCAAAAGTAGAAAATAAAGTGGAACAGGTAACTTTAAGATATGCTTATAAATATATAATAAATGTTATGGGGCATATAATTTATTGTTATCTATACAACACATAATAAAAAATCCTAGTTAAAACTTCACAACCTATAAGAATAATAGCTAAAATGGATGAAGCACTTTGTTTGCAAAGAACAGAAGTGAACTTCAGAGAATTTAATGTAACAAGGGGATTTATAAGAGTCACGCTGAGATCCTTATAACCAAGAAAATGTTGATGAATGAAGCTGGAGAAAGACAAAACTCAGAAAAGGAAGCAGTGTGAGGCATCTAGCTTGCCTCAAATAACAAGATAAATTCTGAGGTTGCCACATTGATGCTTGTCCAGCTTAGGACTCTATGGCCAAAGTGTAAATTTTGCTCTATTTTCGAGAAGATACAACAGAGATTGAGGGAATAGCCAACCAATGCCTGGTCCAACCCAAGACCTACTCCATGGAAGAGAGCCAACCCTTGACAGTATTAAAAGTACTGTTATGCTTGTAGACAGGAGGCCAGCAGAATTTTTTTCTAGGAGGCTCCATCCAGCAGCTACTTGATACATCCAAACATTGAAAGAAAGTTAGGGAGTCTTATGGAAAAGTGGTGGGAAGGAGAAAAGAACCTGGAGGTGACTGGAACTCCACAAAAAGACCAACAGAGCCAACTAGCAGGGCTCAGAGGAGCTTATGTAGACTGAAGCACAAACCAAAGACGTAGGCCCTCTACAAAGATGTAGCCTATGAACAGCTCAGGTTTCATGTGGGTCCTCTGTAAGCGGAAAAGAGGCTGTCTCTGCCATGGCCTCTGTTTCCTGCTTTTGGATCACTTCACATTTCCTGCCTTGCCAAGCCACAGGGGACAAGGCTCTCTCAATCCTGATGCAACTTTATTAGTTGGGGTAGGGGTGTGGGGGCTCCCCTTTTCTGGGGAATAAAGGAAGGGAGATGAGGAAGAGGAAGGGAGGGTTGGACTAGGAAGAGAGGAGTCAGGGCCCTATGACCAGGATATAAATGAATAAATTAATTAATTAAGGAAGAAAAAAAAGAAGAGTATCTTTGATTGGAAGAAAGGCAGAGAATATCCAGAGTGTTCTATGCAAAAGAAATGTCTAAAGTCTCAACCAGTGTTATACATTGCATTAGAAAATATATGCTAAATTCTAGATTACTCCCACTCTTATATGAGACTTTTCCTGAAGGAGACTCAAACAATGTCTGTTCCCCTCAGATACCAAACCAACAACAGATTAAAGAAGTTAATATGCCCAAGTTCACATCAGCAGACTAATGAATTTAGCAGGGCTCCTTATGGGAACATGGATCATCCAAAGACAGCTAATTCAACAAAAAATCCACACCAGCATGAATGATGAGTCATGAAAGCCGCTTCTTCTGACTTTGCTGAACAACAGTATGCTGCCACCCACCAAGGTGGTAAAACATCAGCTTAGCTCACTGAAGCATCTTCACACTCCATGTGTGGTTACTGCTTCAATAGCCTTCTGCAAGGGCTACATGAATATTGCTACTTGCATGAACATTCTTAGACTATGAACCTCTCTATCCTTCCCAGAGCAAATATAAAATTGTTTAATAATTTTCATGATTCTTAAAATCTGTAAAACATAATTATTCTTAGGGTTTAAAAAACTTTGAATATCTTTTAAAAATTAAATTATCACTACATTGCAAACTGAATTTCTTCTGCCTGTTATTTATAACTCTGAAAATTCCCTATAAAACTCTCACACACAATAATGGTTTAGATGAATAATGTATATGTGAAATTAAAAGCAAAAACCTTCTCCACTCAAATGTATATCATCTTTAGAAATGCAAGCAATTGTCACTAATCTATATGCAAAGTAATTTAAAAATTCATATTATTATTCTACTTATACCTAGGATGCTATTTTTAATGCAAATAAAAAGAGCATAAGAAAGGGGAAAACATTGTCCATAGTCTCTCGAAAACTTCCAGTGCTGTCCAAGTTCTGAAGTTGGATAAGAGCTTGGCCTTTCAACACCCTGTAATACACTCAATCAGGAACCATTTAGTGGATTATCCTTAGTATTCACACTTAGCTGTGCTGAAAAATGATGCTTTAGTGTTTCTGTTTCACTGGCACTTCCATAATGTATTTACAAGAAAATGTAAACTCCTATGTCATGATCAATAACCCAGCCAAGCAACATTAAGCAGCTATGTATTCAAAAAAACTGAGTTTGCACTTGAGTACAGCCACAATGAACTCCCCATGGCAATGAATAATGATCAAATCTCTATACAGCTTTCAAACACTAGAACTCAGAAAGGAGATCGTAACACAGAAATTCCACAGCTCAGTCCAAAGCAAAGATAGTTCCAAGATGCAAGCTACATACCCAAACATTCACCTCTTAATGCTTTTATCTGAATATATTAATTATTGTACTGGTTACATTTTCACTGCTGTGAAAAACCACCGTGACAAAATCAAGCTATAGAAGAAAGAATTTAAAAGGGGATTACAGAAATCGGAGAATGAATTCATGATAATTATGGTGGAGAGCACGGGACCAGGCAGGCAAGGCAGTAGCTGAGAGCTAATTGGGAATAGTGCAGGCTTTTAAAACCTCCAAGCCTACCCAGAGTGACATGTCTTCCAACCTGTCACCAGGTTCTGTGATATCTTTTGCAATAGGTCTTTTATCTATGGCTATCTCTAGCCATGTAGGTGACTCAGATGCTGTCAATTATTCTAAGCTCCCTTGGTTTTCATAGGTTCTGAAATGTGGATATGGTTGCTCTCATTTAACCATAGCTAACTCTTTATCTATGAAAGATTTGTATTCTTTGTGCTAAAATAAATACACATAACCTACAGCAGTGTCCATTGCGTATACTATCTTAGAGGGTTCAGTGGCCTTCTTGTCCAACAACTCATACATAACCCACTTTTAACACCAGGACTTTCATTTAGTAACCTGTGGCTTTGGGGAGCAGTTTCATTTATTCATATAAAGTATCTCCATTCAAATTCCTCTTTAGAAAACATCTTAATTTTGTGGGCTTGTCAAATATCAGATTTCCATATGGATTGTTCTTATATCAATAGACTTAGTTGAACCCTTTGATCTCCATATTTCTTATACATTCCCATCCCTACCATTCCTTCTCTTATTTTAAAAATTGCAGTCAGTTGAATTAAATATTCTAGGCTTCTTATCACATTGTCAAGACTCTATCAAAAGACTACCCAGATCCTTAGGCATGAGAAAAAGTTCCAGAAAAATCTAACAAAGGAGGGATGTGCCAAGAAGCTAAGAAACTTGGTAGAATAATATATGTGACTTCAGAATTACTCTGTGTTACCAAAAGGGCACAGAGGACCGTGAATAAGTGTATGACAAATCCATTTTTAACTGACTTTAAAAGGATAGCCTGTCTCTGCAAGTCATTTAATGATGACACTATGGAAAGAAACAATTGGCTCATATTTCATCCAGGATGAGAAATTCAACAATTATATCTTTCCCACGTATGCAATCAGGCAGAAATGCTGTTGACAAGTACACTCTGAACCTTAGGGTTTCTACTACAAACTTCCTGGAAAGACAAACCACATTATCTGTATCATTGATATTCCTCATGCTCCTCATTTTGAGAAATAATAACATGCAAAGATAAAGGGCCCAAATGAAGATAGACATGGATCGACTGATCCCAATGCTACCAAGTAGCTGCATCAGTACTATTTGTCTTTGTAATTTTTTCTTCTTTTACACCTGGCTCTGGGTCTCAAGGGTGAACTACATGTGTATCAACAGATTTTGTCATTCTTTGCTTTTGGTTGCATTCAATCAAGCAGGATCATAGGACGAATGAAGAGAAAGTAAGGGAGCTCTTATTTCTTTTTAATTTCTTTTTTTAATTGAATATGTTTTATTATTTACATATATATTTATATTATTACACATATATACAATAAACTACCAACAGCAATAAGAGCCATGAAACAATCAGGAATTATATAAATATTACATTCATAGTGTTTAGGCTATTTCTATTTGCCAGCCTTGAAGAAAGCATCTTTTCTATCTTAGTGTGTCTAAAATTCTGAATGTAAATCAGTATCTATCATATCTCGGGAATCTACATGTAATGATCACCATGGGCCTCCCATATCTTTCTGTCTTTGAGACTCTATCCCTTCTTTCCCCACAAACCATTCTTTCCCATCTTAATATGATACTGATAATTATAACTAGTTTGATTATGCTTGGTCTTTATAACCCTTGATTTTTTTCTCCTCCTATTAATGACTACAAAAATATTTTCATTGTTTTTCCAAATTTTCATATGCAGCACACTGTATGTCACTTTATCAAGTCTCTGACTGGTTTTTTTTAACTGGTGCTAAAAGAATTCACAGGAAATAAATTGTTAGGGCACTATTTGACTGAGTGGTCCCATATTTGAATAAAAGTGATTATGTGGGGACAGTGATTATCTATAGCTGCAGTAAACAATAGAGGTGAAAGACAGGACCAGCACATGGTTTGATAATAGCCAGTAACTGCAATAATTTGTTCCATAACATCCATGAGTGCTGAGAAAGTGGACACAATCATTCCTCTCCTTCTGATGGTGCCAGTTGCCAAGGAACTGGGAAATTTAAATTTTTTTTTGACATCTTATTGATAGCACAAAGCTTAAATCAGAAAGCTGTGTGACATATTTTAAGGAGTCTTTTGTCCTTTGAAGTTTCAGAATTAAGGATAAATGCAGGGTTTGAGGAGTAGGTTTGTTTTTATTGAAAGAGGCTATTGTAGACTACTAGATCATGGATGGGACATTTTCCTCTTTGAAGTCATAAGAGAACACTTGGTCGCTGAAGGGTGTGCAGAAATCAAGTTACCACTTTTCCTCACAAAAAGACCACCCTGTGTATTAGACTCATCTATTTTCTAGGGCAAAGATCTCGGCTCACCACATTCTACTCCTGTCTTATTATTCGCTGTTATATTTAAATTCCTTCAAGCCCAAGGAACTGACCCTGAAAAATGTTCCATAAATCATAGTGCTATGGACCAGTAGACTGAAGATAAAGACCTAAGTAAGAGGACAGGAACAATGCAAAGTTGTTTGAGGGTTAAATTAGTTAAACATAGTTGCTTAGGGTTCTGCTTTTTGGCTGAACAAAATCTTAGGTGCTCACATAAGCAGGATTGTAAAGCCAGGACACTCCTGAGACCCTCCAGGAAGCAGTCAGAGAATAACCCAATTGAGAAATGGGACTTGGAACTAAACAGAGAATTCTCAACAGAGGAGTACCAAATGGCTGAGAAACACTTAAAGAAATGCTCAACCTCCTTAGTCATCAGGGAAATGCAAATCAAAACAACTCTGAGATTACATCTTACACCCATCAGAATGGCTAAGATCAAAAACTCAAGCGACACCACATGCTGGCCAGGATGTGGGGAGAGAGGAACACTCCTTCATTGCTGGTGGGAATGCAAACTAGTACAGCCACTTTGGAAATCTATCTGGTGCTATCTCAGAAAAATGGGAATAGGGCTTCCTCAAGACCCAGCTATTCCACTCCTTGGACTATACCCAGAAGATGCTCCAGCACACAACAAGAAAATTTGCTCAACCATGTTCATAGCAGCCTTATTCATAATAGCCAGAACATGGAAACAGCCTAAGTATCCCTCAGTAGAAGAGTGGATAAAGAAACTGTGGTACATATACACTATGGAATACTACTCAGCTATTAAAAACAAGGAATTCCCGAAATTTGTGGATAAATGGATTGAGCTAGAAATGATCATAATGAGTGAGTTAACCCAGAAGCAGAAAGAATCAAATGGTATATGCTCACTTATATCTGCATACTAGCCCAAGGGACATGTCCCACAAAAGCCTTCACTTACCAGAAAACTGGGACAGAGGGGAAGGCATCCTATTGGGACTCTAAATGAGAGACGCATGGGAGAACAGCAAAATAAAAGGATCCAGAGGGTCCTAGAAACCTACAAGTAGAACATTATGATAGGCAGATTTGGGCCCAGGGGTCCCGCTCAAACCAAGGCACCAGCCAAGGACAATACAGGAGGTAAACTTTAAACCCCTTCCCAGAACTAGCCAATGGTCAGAATATTCTCCACAGTTGAGTGGAGAGTGTGATATGACTTTCTCATGTACTCTGGTGCCTCACATTTGACCATGTCCCCTGGAGGGGGAGACCTGGTGGCACTCAGAGGAAGGACAGCAGGTAGCCAAGAAGAGACTTGATACCCTATGAGAATATATAGGGGGACGTAATCCCCCTCAGGAACAGGCATAGGGGAGGGGAATAATGGGAAAATGGGGGGGGGGGAATGGGAGGATACAAGGGATGGGATAAACATTGAGATGTAACAAGAATAAATTAATAAAAAAAATTTAAAAAAAAAAGAAAAAATTGTGGGTAAAAACTTTCCTCATTGATGTAAAATGCTATGTTGTGGGCATCCCACAGTCCCCAAGGCTTTTCTGTCATGTATATCTCAGAGGGAGACTAATGATGTCTCTCCAGACAATTAGTCTCTCCAGATGTGAAGTAGGCTCACCACGCACCAGTCATTAGTTTGCAATTTGTACCTTACACATGAATCTAGAAATGCAGATTTAACTTGTTTCTCATATAACAGGTTAAAGGCAATGACTTGGTTAATCAAGGAAGGCAACAAAATTCAGGAAAATCATGTCCTGGTCCCTGCCACCCTATAGCTGATGGATTGCAGAAGTTTTCCAGTCTGAGTTTTTATATCCTGGAAGGCATTTGAGTTTGAGAGTTAATGAGTGGCAGGACATTGTGCTTTAGCAGGAACAAGAACAGAAGCCAGGGTGTTCCAGAAAGCTTTCGTCTTATCTCAGAGCTTTGGATTCCCAGCATATTCTGCAGTTATTCTTGAAAATTCAAGCAAGAAAGGGAGAGAAATGAGCCCACAAAGACCACTAAGGAACTACTCCTTACAAGTCTCTGTTGACATAGTGTGATCTGTTAATAAGGGATTTAGAATAATCAGAGTTCCCAGTAAGAAAATGACTGATTGCATAGAGATGCAGTATTAAAATTTTTATATATGATTGTGAAACAGAAACATGATTGAAATTGTCTTAGTGACTTTCAGTCTCATGCTAGTCCACAGACACAATCATCTCAAATATCCAGAACAACTCACAAAGGGAAGGAGGGAGAAAGGGGAAGGGAGACAGAGACAGAAGCAACACCATTTAGAAGAGAAGGCTAAAATATTGCCAGAGGTGTTTTTCTGAGTCATTCCTCAAATTATGCCCGTGACACTTCTTGCTACATACCAAGATACTTATAGTAATCTTTGCTTCCAAGAGATGAACAAGATTGCCTTGTAGTTAGTTACAAAAGTTGGCTTACTATTTTTTACAATAAAGACTACATGCACCATGGACAGTCATAGAGTATCTTGATAAGAGAATGTTAAAAAAATTAAATTAAAAAAAAGAGAATGTTATGATAGGAGTGTTGTACTGGTTAAGGTTCTCTGGTGTGTGTGTGTGTGTGTGTGTGAGAGAGAGAGAGAGAGAGAGAGAGAGAGAGAGAGAGAGAGAGAGAGAGAGAGAGAGAGAGAGAGATGTATGAGAGCCGGGGGTCAAGACAAGAGATAAGAAGAAAAATAGGGGAAGAAACTATCATTAAAACCAGCAAACAGCAGAGTTAGAGACAGGACTACTTGAAAATTTTAAAGGAATATTAATTTAAACCTAGAATTACATTCCTCTTCAAAGCTATAAAGGGCACCATTTATAAAGAAAGTAGACAAAGATGCTACAAAATGCAAGCAAGTTTCTAGGAAGTACAGTATGGGGAATCCTTCCTAGCTTTCAATTTTCTCCTTGAATTGACTCCTGGATGGATTAAATTGATAGAAACGTCTTGGGTGTGTGTTTTTTCACATTTGTACAAGTTTGCATATGTATGGAGATGTCAGAAGACCAACCTGTGGAGTTGACCTTCACCTATATCTTGTAATAGAAGGGCTGGTTTCGTTTGGAGCTTACAAACGTGTCTAGGCTGCCTGACCAGAAAGCCACCATTAGCTGTTTGTCTCTATTTCCCCAGCTCTGTGATTATGAGCTATTGCAAGTACTAATCTTTAATGAGAAAAAAAAAACTATCATCTTTATGAGATTAGATGAGCTATCTTCCAAAAGATCATCACAGATGGACTTACTGACTATTGGCATTTCCTCATAGGAGAGGGTTGAAGGTGTCATTGTACCATCATCTGAGTATCCACTTACTCTTCCAAGCCAGTTGGTATGCAACTCTTCCCTAATTGCACAAAACCTCTAGAGATGCAGTATATGGACTGTGGAGAATGGACTCCATCTTTGGGGCTTTGGAGATACCATCCATGATGCTTAAAGAAGATGAAGCAGAGTGACTTCTTGATGGTCACTCACATTTCTGCTATAATAATCCATTATCCATGCTGTATAAATAATCCCAATAAACTCAATGGTTTCCTACTGGGAAACTCAGGAGAATTGAACAGCGTTTCATCATTGGGTTACTGGAAGAAGTGTATACTTCCCCTCCCATGGTGAAAATTTTCTCAACACAATCACACATAACCATGCCCAACTTTCTACATGGGATTCCAGGATCAAACTCGGGTCTCAGTGCTTTCTCGACAAAAACTTTACTTGTCAAATCATCTCTCAGTGTTCAGCCTCCTTTTTATTCCTTCAAACTCAGGTCTCCATCTCTCTTGTCAGAATATAGCCATACCCCACCTTTTAGATTCATGGGTTAATATTTCTCTATTCAATGGCTATTTATAAATAACTATAAATTAATATTCTCTAGCTTCTCTCTTAACATTATGAGCCAGGTGGCTACTGTATATAAAAATTATTCCATAGGCTAATACTTTAACACACTTGGTCCTCAGTTTGTGGAATTCTTTTGGAAAGATTAGGAGGTGTGGCCTTCTTGAAGGTGCAGTATCTCTGTGGGTAGGCTCTGAGGTTTTAAAAGACCCGTGTCACCTCCTGTGTAATATCTGCCATGGTTTGGGATGTGACTTCTCAGCTGTTCCTGTTGCCATGCCTTCACCTCACTATGATGGACTCCAGCTCTATGGAGCTATAGGTCCAATTAAGTGCTTTGTTTTATATGTTGCATTAGTTACAGTGTTTTATCATAGCAATAGAATATGTAATGCAACTTAACTTTTGTTATTTTAAGGTTAATTTTTATTTTGATTTAGTTTATATATGTGTGGGTTTGTGCACATTTGTGGATTCTCAAATAGGCAAAACAAATTAGAGCCTGTGAAACTGGAATTACAGTAACCTGACAGAAGTTCTGAGAAGTAAACTTGGATCCTCTGGAATAGCAGACCACACTTTTTTTTTTATTAATTTATTCTTGTTACATCTCAATGGTTAGCCCATCCTTTGTATCCTCCCATTCTTCCCTCCCTCCCATTTTCCCATTATTCCCCTCCCCTATGACTGTTCCTGAGGGGGATTACCTCCTTAAACCCCTACCCAGATCTAGCACACCACACTCTTAACTGCTGATCCACCTCTCTAGCCCAAACGTTCATCACTTTAAAATGACTAAATGGTATGTGTCTGCATCAACTTTCTTATGCATTCTATAGATGGTGAACATTGGATTGTTATTTCTTTTGTTCTATGACAAATAATATTGCTACAGGAAATTTCTCCTGTGCTTTGGTGGACATGTGCCTGCAGTCCTTTTAGCTGTTTGTTTTGTTTGTAGGGTAATTCTGTGTTTGGCTTTGACAAACAGTGGCATATTACTTCCTAAGGTAGCCATCTGCACTCCTACCATGAGTGAACAGAAATGCCTATTACAGAACATCTTCCCTGGTGTGTACATTTATTGCCTTTTTAAATATAGCTTTTCTTCAGTCCACATAGCACTTTTCTCACTGAGTTTCACTTGGTTGAAGCATGATGTATCCAAAAATAAATGTCAGTTACTGTGTTATAGAGGAGATATGGATGTCCTATTTCTTTCATCAAGTGACATTAGTGGTGTGAAGTTTCTAAACTGGTACTCTTATTTTTTAGGAAAATAGTTATTTGTGAACAGAATTTTTAATGATGAAGATTTCTTCTTTATTTTTTAAATTCTTATGATGTATCTGTCCTATATAATTACAGGAAATAACCTCTGTTAGACAACTTTTAGAAAAGGAGTAATTCAATAAAGATTGTGAAAGAGGGAAGGAAGAAGGAAAAGGAGGAAGAAGGGAGAAAGAGAAGGGGAGAGAGAGAGACGAAGGGTAGAAGAGAGAGATGAAAAGGAGAGGAAACAAAGGAAGGAGAGCTGTTTTCATTAACATATATCGCTTGTACTTTGTTTTTTTAACATTTTTATGAAATAGTAATGTATAATTCAAGACATCTCTTTATATTTTGTAATTAAAATTTAAATAGATGATAAATTTTAAAAAATTAAACTTAACTAATTGTGTATTATTCTAAAACAATGCATATTAGTAAAAGCCACCCATAAAAAATAATGAATAAATTGAATGTTTCGTCTGATTTATATATATATATATATATTATCTACTTAGCATCCAGCATCCATTTATGTATCATTTAACATCTATCACTTATCTATCAATCATCTATCTATTCTATAATTTATATATATATATATATATATATCATCTATTAATTATATACCTGTTAATAATTATCAATATATCATTGATCTTTTAGGTCCATACTATCCATCATTTATCTATCATCTCTCTGTCATTCATGTATTATTCATGTACTCACATATCTTGCATTTTTATCTATCTATATGATCAGGAAAGCTGGGAATTCCAGAGATTTCCTGTGTTTAAGATGTAGATATAAGAATTACAAATCTAAAATCTCCATTCAAGCCAACAGGCCTGGAAAGCAATGGTATAAGCCCTGGCTTAAGTGTAGAATATCAGGATTTAATATGAGCTAGATGGGATGTGGGAGAACAATTTTATTCTGACAGACAATTTGGTTCTATTAAGGCTTGTACTAACTGGGTGATTTCCACACATGCGGAAGATATTAACGTGCCCTTCTCAGACTACTGAATAAGCATGAACTTGCCCAGATGTAACCTTAAAGACACATACTGTTTATAGTTAAGTATATGGGGATTCTGGTCCAGCCATGCTTACACATAAAATTAAGCTCAGAGCATAAAAATGTGAACAATGATCACATTGGCCCATGGGAATAGACATCTGTCTGCTGCTGTCAAGTTCCAACTTGTGCCATTTGGAAGTGATCATATCTTTGGCCTGCTCCTGTGGACTGTTGGTGCTCCAAGACATTGCCCTGTGATGTTCACACAGAGGTGTGCACATTTTGAATTTCCTCTGTTCTTAAAATATGATGATATTTCTGAAATTTGTAATAACCTTTCAAAAATACTATTTCTTTTATTTTTTGGATTATAATATAATTACATCTTTCTCCCCTTCCTTTTCCTCTCTCCAAACCCTCCCACATACTTTGATCTTTTTTCAAATAATAACCTTATTTTTCATTAATTGTTGTTACAAACATATCCTTAGATACAGAACTCAAATAAATACAACCACAATTCTGTAATACAGCTCCAGCACCTAAGGTTCAGGGATCATTGCAAAAGAGGCATCAGAACCATTGTAAGAGCCAGAGAAACAGAATTAACTATGAGATTGTGTGTCCTAGGAATGTCAGCATCAACACCCATGAAGTCTCACTGAAACAACTGCCTAGCTATGAACTGAAGAAAGAAGACAAAGGTGGATGGAGAGAAACGTGTGAAACCTCAACCCCAACCCAAAGAACTACAGTTAAGGAATGCTGAGAACAGGAGAGAGGACTCTCCCAGAAGTAAGAACATGCTGGTTATTTATGCAATACTGTCACCTGTGACAGTATGTCTTAGAATCCATTATTTTACATGGCTTCCTTTTACATCAACACAAGTAAAACACCAAAAGTCTAATATCTACATATCTACCAAATTTTATTAGGAAAAAAGTTAACCTAAGCATTTAATTAGTAGATGTTGCTTCCTCTGGAAGACAAAAGTGAAATCTTTCTTTTGGTGTCAAAGGACTTTTTTTTTTTTTTTTTTTTTTTTTTTTTTGGTTTTTTGAGACAGGGTTTCTCTGTGTAGCCTTGGCCATCCTGGACTCACTTTGTAGACCAGGCTGGCCTCGAACTCACAGCAATCCGCCTGCCTCTGCCTCGCGAGAACTGGGATTAAAGGCGTGCACCACCACGCTCGGCTCTCAAAGGACTTTTTAAAGGAAAACACTCATGATTATTTAGTCAAGAAAAATGACTGGCATATTTTGACCTCGTAGACATATAAAAATACTCAGTTCAGGAATTTATCTCCTGTACCAGTAAGTTCAAGGATGTTTCTCACTTTTTCTTCTACAAGATTTAATGTATCTGCTTTTATGTTAGGATAGTTAAACCACATGGACTTGAGTTTTGTGCATGGTGATAAATATGTATCTATTTGCATTTTTCTACATGTAGAACATCCAAATAGTTCAGCACTATTTGTTGAAGACATTATCTTTTCTCCCATGGTATGGTTTTGGCTTCTTTGTCAAAAATCACCTGATCCATAGGTGTGTCGGTATATTTCTGGGTCTTCAAGACAATTCCATTGATCAACCAGCCTATTTCTATGCCAGTACCATGCAGCCTTGTGGTCACCCAGAGGAAGGGGACACAGGCTACCCTGATGAGACCTGATAGATTGTGATCAGGCAGTGGTGGAGGAGGCACTCCCCTCCCATCAGAGGTCTAGGGGAGGGAAATATTGGGGAAGAGGGAGAGAGGATGAGAACTGGAAGATAAGGGAGAGGGGCTAACAATCGAGATGTAATGTGAATAAATTATAATAAATTCAAAGATAACTTGTGGTGGTTGCAGAGGAAGCATTAAAAATATAACATTATTTGTGTGGTTTTTATGTAAACATTAAAATATTTCAAAGGTTTACATGTGACTAAGAAATCATGAGGCTGGGAGAGTTTCTGGCATTCAAGTGTGGTAATAATCTTATTTAACACTACATTGATAAGCAACGAGATCTGGTCATGCTTTGTTCCTTAATTGTTAGCAGAGTCAGCCTGAAATCTATGCCCCAGCACAAATGCATTTGAATTAATTACACATTTTATTTATTTATGTACACAGCCCTTAGCACAGTTCATAAGGAAAAGAAGATGTAGCAACATGGTAATTTGTTCTTAAACTTCAAAGCTTCTGCCCCAAGAAAGGTATAGATAAGCATCTCATGACAGAAAGAATACCCCCCCCCAAAACTTCAACAAATAATGGAGGCTCAACAAATATCTGAAAATACAAAGTATCATGTTCAAATAAATCTATGATCATGTTAACATAAATTAGCATAATTTTCTGAAGAAAATGAGGCAACGTCAAAATTGTAGGAGCATTTTGAAAAGGTATAAGTAACTCTCATACTAAAATCTTCCAGAAACTGGACAAAGCTTTTCTTTAGTATTAAAAATAACAGGAATAAAACACGCCATTTATCTGTTGTACGACTTCAAAACCCCTAAGAATGTTGCATGCCCACACATATGGGTATGTGTGCACACAGAATTTGCTGCACCTGTACAGTGACAGATTCAGCTGTCAGAGACATAACTGGGTTGGCCTCTCTACTGGCTGGCCAGCAAATAGTAACATGGCTCCTCATGGGCTGCCTTAATGGTTTTCTGCATGATGGTGAGAAAACAAATCATGGGCTGATTAATGGTTTCTGTACGGTAGTGAGAAATCAAAATGTCAGTCGTCTTTCAGTTGTCTTAGATACATCTGATATAGCAAGCTCATGGAGAATGGTTTGAGCTTGGGAAGAGAAAAGGAACCTTATAAGATTTCAGCAAATAGATGACAAGCTTTCTGTCATGAACTCACGGTTGTCCTCATCCTTATTATTTGTAAGGTGGTACTACTTTCTCTTAAGGCATAGAGGAAACCAAGTGCTATTATTTATCTAATAATATTAGCCCAGTGTGGCCCTACAAGGCAGAGATGGGAGCTTTGTCCCCTCTCTTTTGCTTCCCACTGTCACAAAAGGAAGACTAGCCATCAGCCCCGTTTGCGATCAGAAGGGGAGCATCTGTATTGACTCTCTAGTGAAACACAATGTTCTGGGAAACAACTTTACTCATTTGCTGAAACAACAGGTTAATGATTTTTAAATATTTTTTTCTGACTGAAACATGCAATCAGGCATTTTTCTAAGAAAGCAACTGGTCTTTTAAAAAAAAAAAACTCCCTAATATCTTCCTGTTCTCACCACTAAATGGTCATCATTACTTCTAAGCTCTGTTAGTAAAGAGAGATAGGAAATACATAGAAAATTCATAATCACACCTTGAATTCAACCTAACTCTGCTCTATTTCATCCCGTAGATTATCTCTGGGTATTTTCTCTTCCTTTCTTCCATTGTAAAAGCTTCAATTACAAAAAAAAAAATCAATAATTAAATTTCTTAGGTCTACCTTACAGTACATACAAAGACATTTCATGCTTTGTGAGATAATATTACGCTTGTACAATTTATACACTGCCACATAACCTTCAAGGCTTGTCTGTTTGGTTCTCTCCAGCCCTGCCTGTCTCTTCCTATTCAGAATATTCTTATATATTCTCAGAGTTTACTTACCAAATCACCCCTAAGTTTCTCTACCTTAGTAAAGTCCCCAGCTTTTATGGGATTGCACCATGTATTTCTGTGAGTGGGATCATATTTCTGGTGTAAATATATGTATATATTTTCCTTCTTTATACTTATTAAGTATCAGCTTAAGAAAGTTAATTAAGGCCAAGATGTGGTGGCACATAGCTTTAATTCCAGCACTCTGTAGGCAGAAGTAGGTAGCCAGCCTGGTTTACAAAGCAAGTTCTAGGACAGCCAGAGCTATACATAGAAACCCTGCCTTGAAACACCAGTAAATAAACAAACAAAAAAAAATACATAGGTAAATAGTTGATAAATAAATAAAATAGTAGACAGTTAATCAAATGCTGAGAGGAGCCATCCTATCTGCATTGTTTCCACTTGTAGTAACTGTTTGTTAAATATATTGTACCCCAGTGGTTGCTAGAATTTTCTTACAGTAGCATAAGAAATAACCACAACTTTAGCTGCTTTAAAAATGTATATTAGCCGGGCATGGTGGTGCATGCCTTTAATCCGAGCACTCGGGAGGCAGAGGTAGATGGATCGACCTGAGTTTGAGGCCAGCCTGGTCTACAAAGGGAGTCCAGGATAGCCAAGGCTACACAGAGAAACCCTGTCTCAAAAAAACAAAACAAAACAAAAAAAAAGTATATTGTTTTAAGATAGTCTAGCTTAGAATTTTAAACCTGAATCTTAGTTTCTTTCCTGGAAATTATACTTGAGGATAAGGAGTTGCTGCCTTGCTCATTTTTGCTAATGGAAAAATTCACCAAAGTCTGCAGCTTCTAAGGCTCGCCTTGATTAGATGGGGCACTACCAGACAGCCCAGGAAAAATCTCAGCCTGTCAGAACCTGTAACCTTCAGACTCTGTGCAATGCTCTCTTGCTACTCAGGTTTTGGGGACTTGAGTACTAAGGTGTGGGAATTTTGAGTCTTTATTATGCTGACTAAAGTGCTGTCATCAGAGTCAGATGAAAATTTCACCCTATCTTTAGATGTTGGAACATTTTATTGTAATTGTTTATAGAATTGCATCAAATGTTTTAGGATATACAATTTTTTGTTCTTTCAATGCAATGATATTCAAACATGGAGAAACCTTCTATTATTGAGCCGTTTAACCACTCCTGCATGGTGTTTTATCCTTTTTAAGCTTTGTGTGATCTAAATTGTTAATGGTTTGCTGAATATTTTCTACATTGGTGTTCATAAACACACAGCTCTGTAGTTTCGTGTCCTGGTAGTAAGTTTGCTTTAGATGGTCTTTGAAAACGATTCCCAGATATCAGTATTTTGAAATGCTGACTTGAACCAGCACTGTCTAGACCTCCTGCCCTTTCTGACTCTTGTAGACATGACAGCACTATATTATCTCTCATCCTGTGGCTTGGCCAGTAGCTTTTTTTCCTTTCTCTCTCTTTCTTTCTTTCTTTCTTTTTTTCTTTGAATTCAAAGCCACCATTTCGGAATCTCTCAATCTTTTTGATAATTTCCCATGTGTATGTACTAATAAATTTCTATTTTTTCTTGTTAATCAGTTCCTCGCTCCACAATTGAGTCCAGTATAACCTTATGGAATTTAGAGATAAAATCATTATTTCTTTCCTGGAAAAATACTTGAGGATGAGGAGACAGAAAGATTGTAAGATCCAGAGAGCATGTATGACGCCAAGGAAACAGCATCTTCCAGACCTAAGAGGACTGAGCCTGACATATGAACCTACAGAGACTGTGGGAGCATTCACAAAGCCTTCCCAGGTTCGAGCGAGAAGGGCTCCCAGGGTTGAGATGGGAAGGAAGAAAGTCTTATTTTTAAACAAGAAGCTATCTAGCTATCTTCAGTTGACATCCACTTTCAAAAATTTTTTACTTTTTCTAATGGAGTCTCCACCAGTATATTAACTACACTTAAGAAAAGGTCTCATGCTCAGTGGTAAATGACAAACACAAAACAACCTCAATAGTTTTGGAGATGTTTTGTCTCATATTGCTTTGTTTGGCATTTTTGTCTTACTGGCTTTTTGCTTGCATATTAAGGTTTCTAATTTTTGTTTTTGGTTTTTTTATTTTTATTTTTGTTTGTTTAGTTGGTTGGTTTTGGTTTTTTAAGACAGCATTTCTCTGTGTAGCCTTGGCTGTCCTGGACTTGCCTTGTAGACTAGGCTGGCTTTGAACTCACAGCGATCTGCCTGCCTCTGCCTCCAAAGTGCTGGGATTAAAGGTGTCCACCACCATGTCCAACCTAGTTTTGTATTTTTATGTTTCTTGTGTGTGTGTGTGTGTGTGTGTGTGTGCTTCTTGTGTTTTCCTTTGTTGTATTGTTTTTTTTAAAAAATTGTGGGTTTTTGTTGTTTTATTTTCCTGTTTGTCTTCAAAAATGAAATTGAAAGAAAAGGTGCAGATAAGTGGGTAGGAAGCATTTTGGAAGAGTTGGGATAGGAGAAATCATGATCATATTATAGTCTATGAAATTGTATTTCAATAAAAACCAAAAGAAAATGAACTTTTCATATGCTGTTTGAAGACACAGGCTGACACTTCATAAATACTTAAATATTTGAAGGGACAACATTTATATTATAATATAAAATATAATATATTTATAAAACACTTATAATCCATAACATAAATTTCCAGCTTCAGAAGCTAGGAAAATGTGCTGGAGCAGTGGCTCAGCAGCACTGGCTGCTCTTCCAGATGATCTGAGTTCAATTTCCACCACTGGAACGGTGGCTCACAACTGTCTGTAGCTTCAGGGAACCCGACAATCTCATAAACAAGAAATTATAAATAAATAAAACATTAAAAAATAAATCTGGTCAGTGGTGGTGCAGGCATTTAATCCCAGCACTCAGGAGGTAGAGACAGGTGGATATCTGAGTTTGAAGCCAACCTGGTCTACAGAATGGATTCCAGGATATCCAAGATAAGCCAAGCCCTTTGTCAACCCCCTCCCACTGCCCAAACGGAACATAAAGAAATACGCTAAAATCCTAGCCTAGGAGAAAAGGTAACCTATAAATAATTGATTATTATTAATGAAAAATGAAACTCATGCATCTCAACCATTAAAAGAAAGAATGTATTATGAAGAAAAGTTAACCAGTGCATCTGATAGCCTCAAGTAATTTCACACAAGTAATTTCAGGCAAAACATAAACTGAATTGAAAGAGAAGTATCAAATGTCCACATTGTTCAAAAGGTAAATTATTAACCAACAATATTCTATAGTAAAACTCAAGTACTTTCACTAATGTGGCATAGAGGCTGGAGAGATTGTCCTGTGTTTAAGTGTGCTTGCTGTTTGTCTTAGTTACTTTTCCATTGCTGTAAAAAAAAAAAAAAAAAAAAAAACTGCATTACCAAGGCAATTCATAAAAGAAAGCGTCTCATTTGCGGCTTGCTTACGATTTCACGAGGTAAAAGTGAGTAATGGCTGAACGCAGGCATGGCAACGGAAATAGCTGAGGGCTAACGTCTTGATATGAAAGTAGCAGGCAGAGGGAGAAACTGAGAATTCTGGTCTTTTGAAACCTCAAAACTTGTCCCCAGTGATACACCGCCTCCATCTGGGCCATACTGCCTGTCTTCCAAAACAGTTCCACCAACTGGAGACCATGTATTCAGACATATAAGTCTATGGGGCCACTCTCATTCAAATCATCACACTGTTCTGAAAAAGTTCCTGAGCTTAGGACCTAGCATCTTCATTGGGCAGCTCACAAATACCATTAACTCCTGCTCCTGGGGATCCCGGGGCCTCCACAGTCATGGTACTCACAACGCCTACCTATGAACACACACACGTTCATAGATTAAAAATATATGAAATTAAAAGTGGAATAATATCTAACAACACTGACTCATAAAATAGAGAAAGAAGAGCCAAGATTTTGACATGCCTCTGTAATCTTAGCCTCAAAATTATTAAGAAGTTTGTGGCAAACATAGGCAGCTTGGGCTTCTTGTAGACCTTGTTAAAAAGGAAACAGGGCCTGATGGGATGACTCAGCACTTGCAAGCACTGGCTGCTCTTCCAAAATACACTGGCTCGATTCCCAGCAGCCACGCGGTGACTAACAACCGCCTGTAACTCCAGTTCCTGGGATCTAGTGTCCTCTTCTGGCTTCCTCGGTCACCTGGCACACAGATTGCCCACAGACAAACCTGCAGGCAAAACACCCAAACATATTAAATAATTTTTAAAGGAAGGAAATAAAGAAGGAAAAGGGAAACGGAGGAAAAAGAGAGAGAGAGAGGTCAGATGACATAGAGAAAGGGACAGTGAGTGACTCAGCTTCTCATGATACCAGCATAAACGTGATCCCGAGATCAGGCTACAAAGAGAAGCAAATGTTCTTCCCCCCTAAGGCATAGGAAGTGATTCTTCCCAAATAAACTCATTAGTGACAGTCTCAAGAGAAAAATCAAACAAAAGCATTAATGCACAGAAAAGTCGTCTTACATAGGGAGCTCAATGGAGAGACAGATGGTGAAGACTGGAACATGTTCTTCAGCGACAAGGAAGGGGTGGGGCCTCAGAGGACTTGAGAGGGGAGCAACCCTCTCTCTGCTTTGTAAATTCTACTGCGTCTGCAGTTTTCCAAAACAGTCAGTTCAGAATAATTCTTGGGCCAATAAAGGTTCATTCTGCTGCGCCAAACTTCTTCCTGGATATGCGAATATTTCTAAATAACGTATTTCAAAGTAAGATTTGCTTTCTGCTACCTTATTTTACCTCATTAGATGTTTATTAGTGACACATGGATTTGTAATTAAAATTTAAAAACATTTAGGTGATTTTTACTTTTGATTTTTACCCCCAGCAATATAATGGTATTATTTACTAATAGAAAATGTCAAGCCCTTTTAAAATCTAATTTTATAATACTGTTTCTTCACTTCTGAAGTTGCAGCTAAATCTTCTAAACGAACGTTAAATTATTGTGAATATCACTGGATTTTGAAAGTTAGGCCTCTAGTGTCACCCCTAGAAGTGCTTTGCAAGATTCTCCGTGAGGAATATTAACACACTCATCACACTAAAAAACTACCCTTCAAGTACCACTGTATGCAGTTCTTTAACCCTGAGTAAGCACGCAAGACATAAAGGCCTTCTCAGCTATATAGAGAAAGCACTGCCATTTTTACCCTGTTTAAATTAAGTTAGCACTTCCTTAGTATTGAGGTTGTTTTATTTTTGATGAGTAAATGTCTCTTCTTCTTCTTGACATTACTTTTTACATGCTGATGAATTTTTGGGGAAATATTTTAAACAGGAATATTACCTGCTATTTAAAACCCTGACTGATGGAAGTTTTTTTTTGTTTTGTTTTGTTTTGTTTTTTGTTTTTGTCATCATTATTGGATTGGAATATCAATGCTTTACTTGCTTCCTGGAAAGTTGAAATCCCTTATGTACTTGTCTCTGGTACTCCTGATACATTATTAAACTTACATATTTTTGAGAACTTGAAGAATTCTTATATAAGATACCTGGGCTTCTTAAAATTTTTATGGAGACTTTTGAATAAGGCTTTTATTTTTTTAAGTGGAGAGGCTTTCTTTTTAATAGACCGAAACAGTTATCGCGTTTGAGAACTCCCCAGAAAGGTATTACTTCATCTGAATATTCAAGGTTACCTTCAAGGAGTCCTTTAAATGGATCTGCTTCTTTAAATCCTTCCTTATTTGAGTCATTACTCCCTGTTCATCATATTGGGACCTGTGAATTTAAGTCTTCCTACCTTTTCTTCATGAAGCCAGTGGTTCATCTATGGAACAACACACAGCTCATCACTAGGACTTGCTCCTTCAGTGCTGACTGCCTGTATGTTTCTAAGGCTGACGAGTTGTTTTTGGATAACCAATCAAAAGGCTTCTCCCAGGGGGAATCTAATTCGCCCTCTCTTACCAGGTGTTACCTGCTTGTAGCTTTTCTCCAGGAGTTGATGAGTTGTGAGATTTCCCCCCATCTACATTGGGGCTGCTGTTTTTGGAATTACTGTGGTCATGTCACAGAATCCTGTTGTTGATGTTTCAGGGGTATAGCAGCTGGCAAAGCTGACAGACATCTGCTAGTTTGTACCCCTTGTACTTTGTTGTAGAATGTATCACTACTTTATCTTAAGAAAACCTGAGAATCCTAATTTTGCACTTCTTTTTAAAAAAGGGTTGATTGGTGATATTTATGAAAATTTCTAGTATTTGTGACTTTAAAAACTGTTATTAATGGTCACTGATTTTACTGCATAACTATGTTTCTGTACTTACTACACTTAATGAAGTTTTCTCCATTAAAATTGCCTATGAGTGATTTATTATACTGCAAAGTTGAAGTATTCATTGAAAAAAAGATATATTCACTATTGTTGGGCTAGACACGCTCACACACGTGATCTGTTTTACAGACTTTTATTATGTGCATTTTATACTTTAGTTATTGAAGGTATTTTATTGTTCTTTGAATTGAAAGTCATATTTTATTGTGTTTTTTTTTTTCACTGTGACCTCAATAGTGGCTTCTTTGAGAGATGCGTGATGTGTAACCTGACTCATCAAGACCTACAACTACTTACCCTCAGTCTAGTCATGAATAATAAAAGGTTCCTTGGAGTCCTTAAGGTTCTGAATACTCATTTGGAGACTTTGAGATTATGTAAAATATCATAAAGTTATTTCTACTAACTTCTATAAACTTATACATTCTAATCTAATTTTTCTCAATTATTCTGTGTTCAATGTATCGTATAAAGAGCATCAAACTAGTTATTGGAAACAATTACAACTTTTACATGTAGATTAAGCAAATTAGCACTTTTGAAAATAGTAGATATATTCAGTCTCAGTTATATTGTGTTAACTTCCTCAATACAAACACATGTGCTGGAAAAGATGTTTGTTTTCATCTGTGCAGAGTTACTTTTGATTATGCAAAGTTTCAATGGAAAGTTTAGTAACACTTTCCTAAGACTAATAGAGTCATGATGTTTTGTCTTTATTTTTATAGTCAACTTTTGGTTTAATCATATTTGAGTAATAGTGCTTATCATAAAATTTTAGTATGGATTACCAATCTTTTACAACAATTTACTCTGTTACTCTGTGCATCCAATTTTAAGTAGACCTTAATCAAATTATACAATAATTTTTCTTATTTTTGATTGATCTAGGACTTTCTTTTACAAAGATTTTGATTTGTGATTAAGCATAACCAATACTTTCACCCAGTTCTCCTCAACCACATTTTAAAGATTAAAACATTTCTCCTAGATAATAGTAGATCCAATAATGTACGTAGGCACTAGGAAAATGCACAATAAAGCCATAGTAAGCTATTCCTACTTAGAGTAGATTTTTTTCTATTTTTTTAATTTTTTATTAATTTATCCTTGTTACATCTCAATGGTTACCCCATCCCTTGTATCCTCCCATTCTTCCCTCCCTCCCATATTCCCCTTAGTCCCCTCCCCTATGACTGTTCCTGAGGGGGACTTCCTCCCCCTGTATATGCTCATAGGGTATCAAGTCTCTTCTTGGTATCCTGCTATCCTCCTTCTGAGTGCCACCAGGTCTCCCCCTCCTGGGGACATGGTCAAATATGAGGCACCAGAGTTCATGTGAAAGTCATACCCCACTCTCCACTCAACTGTGGAAAATGTCCTGTCCATTGGCTAGATCTGGATTGGGGTTTTAAACACGATGATGCTATGATCCCAGTTCTATGAGAGGAAAAATATTTAACATCAAAAATGGTGCAGCGGCTTGGTCTCTAGAAATACAGTTGTATCATTGCCCAGCAATCCTATTCTTCTCCATTTGCTGGAGAAGAACAAAAACCAATCCTTTTTTGCTGACATTTTGCCTCCTAATAAATCATAATTTATCAATTACTAACTTCTTTGAGTCCCCAGCTTGATTTGGAATCAAGTGCCTTGGTTGGTCAGTATCTATGGTCAACTCTCAGCTTCTCTGCGGGAAAATGTGATGCTAACTCAGCGCTAAAACTGCCAATCATTTCTGGAGGAGATAGGGCCTCAGAAAGGGGTCAAATGCCTGGTTTTCAAACATTTAGCATTTGGAGTGTATTATTCAACTTATCTGCAGTATGCCTAAGACTCAACAATGAATCAAATCATAAGCAACAAAAATCATTTTGAAACATGACTATTCAGCAATCCATGGTCATCTTTATATACTCAAAATGGTCATGATATCTAAAATGTGGCAAGAATATACATAAATAGAATTTTAGAGATTGTAGTTTTAAAAATGCATCATTCCTTTCATCCTATAAAAATTCGTTAAAGACACTGTGAGCTCTCCAAAAATACCTGTGTCACAAAGGATTTTTTTCCTTTTGTTCACTTTTTAAATAATTAATTTACATCTCAATCTTAGCTTCTCCTTCCTACCCTGCTCCCAGTCTCTCCCTCTCATCACACTATCCTATCATATTCCAGCTCTCCATTTCTCTTCAGAAGAGGATCATAAAAAGGGAGGCCTATCATAGATTTCAACCTGTCTTGGCATATCAGGTTGTAGTTGAACTAAATGCACCTTCTCCTTGTGTGGATAGGCAAGGCAGTCCAGTTTGGAAAGGGATCCAAAGGCAGGCAGCAGTCAGATACAGCTCTGCTCCTCCTGTTAGGAGTCCCACTAGAGGACTGAGCTGTGCAACTATTACATGAATACAGAAGGCCCTATGTACATCCCATATATGCTCTCTGTTTGGTGATTCAGTCTCTGTGAGACCCTATGTGCCCAGGTGAATTGGTTCTATATGTTTTCTTGTATTGTTCTTGACTTCTCCGGATCCTTTAATCCTTCCTCCACCTCTTCCATGAGATTCCCCAAACTCTGCCTAACGTTTGGCTGTAGGTCTCTGCATCAGTTTCCATCAGTTACTGAGTGAAGCATCTCAGACGGCAGTTATACTTCGTACCTGTCTGCAAGTATAGTGTATACATTAGTAGTGTCAGGGGTGGGATCTTTCTCCTGGCCTGGGTCTCCAGTTGGGCCAGTCATCAGTTGATCACTCTGTTAATTTCTGCTCCATCTTTACCCCTGCATATCTTGTTGTCAGGACAAACTGTAGGTCTATGGTTTTGTGGCTGGCTTGGTGTCCCATTCCCTCCATTGGAAGTCTTGCCTGGTTACAGAAGATGGCCATTCCAGGCTTCATATGCATTACTAGGAGTCTTAGCTAGGGCCACCCACATAGATTGCTAGGAGTGTCCATTGCCCTAGGTTTCTATCTCATGTCAGAGATCCCCTTGTCACTAATTCCAGTTATATCTCCTCTGTCCTACCTCAACTTGATCCCTCCTGCTACCTTGCCACAGCCTCCGCAACCCACATTCCCTGCCTCCTACCCCAATGTCTATTCTATTTCCTTTCTCAGCTGAGATTCAATTGCCGCTTTGCTTTGGGTCCTCCTTGTTACTTAGCTTCTTTGGGTCTGTGGTTTGTAGCATGGTTATCCTGTACTTTAAAGTTAATATCCACTTATAAGTGAGTACGTATCATATTTATGTTTCTGGGTCTGGGTTACCGTGCTCAGAGTGATCTTTTCTAGCTCCATCCATTGCCTTGCAAATTTCATGATGACATTGTTTTTAATAGCTGAGTAATATTGGGCAAGTAGAGCACACTTTCTTTATCAGTTTGTCAGTTGAGGGACAGAACTTTTTATTGAAGATAGTTTACACTCTGAGTGTGAAGCATAGTGGTAAAATGGTTTTAGCCATATACATGACTTTTTACCCAAATATATTTACGGGATATAAACAGGAAAGGAGCAAATTTTTTTACATACTTAGTAATCTATTCAAAACAAGCTTCTAAGAGGATTCTCAACTTTCCTTCCTTTGCTGTCATAGAATGAGTTGACCAGAGCTTGTACATCTCATCACCTGCACAACATAGACACCCATGCACACACAGTGGTCTTCAATACAGGCTGAGTCCTCTGTGTGTGTAGGGGAAGCAGATCACACCTGGATGCTAAGGCATGACATACAAAGCACAACTCTCAAGGGCAATGATGTCCACACGGTGACTTTGGAGGTGATAGTTACTTTTTTGTAAATATAAAAATCCAAAGCCACTTGTAGCAGTGAGTGTCAGAACATAGTGAAATCTTATAATTTAGATGAGTCAGTGGGAAAACCATAACTTCATTACCAAAAAACATGACAAAATTTCTGCTGTCTGGAAGGCTGTTTATAAATTAATGTGCCCAAATGCACATGGCATGACTAAACTCAAAAGAAAGCACTACTGATAGTGTAGCAGAGGTGACAAAGGTGATTCCAAGTGATGTGTACAATGTCTTCACCACCACTGTGACTATCTTTTATTGTCTCCCAGAATTACTGTCATGAATCAAATGAAACTTGGGTGCCACCATTTTAAAAATACCAAGTATTAGCCACATTTTCTCAAAACAGTTTAAGTGCTTCAACAATTTTCACCAATATTAAACTAATCATTAGATAAGCTAATCAACAGATAAGTTGAACTCTATACAAATGTGAAATTCTTTAGAATTAGAACGTAAGAGACACATGGTGTGCCTCTATAAGAAGAGAGCCACCTCACCAATGATTAAACAATCTGTATTCCTTAACCCATTGTCAGAAACAACCTCTAAAACAGACGAACCATTAATTTTATATATAATCCATAAAAAAAACTAATTCACATGAAAATAAGCAAATAATCAAACAAACAAACAAAAAAAAACTATTTCCTCCCATCTTATTAAAAGTTGGAAAGTCTAAATAAATATAAAACTGGAAAAAATAAAATTGCTCTTTGCTGATAAGAAAATTTTAAAAGTGTGCAATAACTTCAAAGAATCCATTTTGTAAAATAAAATTAGCAATACTTAAAATAAACTAAAGATAAAATAAAGATAATCTGAGCCAGGTGGGTCCAGGAAAGCCAAGGCTACAGAGAGAAACCCTGCTTCAAACAATACAAAACTAAAAAACAAGAAGAAGAAGAAGAAGAAGAAGAAGAAGAAGAAGAAGAAGAAGAAAAGAAAAAAGGAAAGCAGGAGAAAGAAAAAAGAGAATACAAGAGAGGCTTCATGGACTATATGTCTTTCAAGAAATTTCTCTATGGCTATTAGTTTCATAATCAAAAACATACTTAATAGCAAAGATATATCTACTTTCTTTATACATCCATGCCATATATATCCAGAATCTTAAGGGATGCAGAGCATTTACTGATGGCAGTTAGTGAACCCACTAAAGTAAACATGACTAAAAAGGTTGGAGGATTAGAAGTCAGAATATATAACCATCACATAATTTTAAGAGGATATTGACACCTTGAGCTGTACATGAAATAAGAGCTAGACACCTTGTAGAATACTTTTGAATAGTGTGTGTGTGTGTGTGTGTGTGTGTGTGTGTGTGTGTGTGTGTGTGGTGATTGTGGTCTTAAAGTATGCTATCTAACTTTACATTGATATTTTTCCTGTGATTACTGTTTTTGAACTGAACACCTCCACACAAGGCAGACAGAATGCTATTTTTTTAAGGCTCTAAACACAAGTTTGACAAATTTGGTTTCCCTTTATGACTTAAGCAAACGTAGCTGGGTCCAGTGTAACCCAACCAGAATGAATCCTTCCATGGAAATACAATAATAAAAACACAGAACACAATTGAGATGCTGCAGGCTCTTCTGATGATAAATGAACCTATTATTTGCAACACTAAAGGGATAAAGTTGTCAACACATAGCAACTCATCACTCTTCCTCGGAGAAGCTATTACTTCCTGATGAAAGCTGTAAGAGGTTTCATAGATCAGCTAATAGTGAGCTTGTTAGGAGAAGCCTCTATATCAAAACTGTAGATGCTAACCAAGGAGGGATGAAGTCAAATCCACACATAACATGAAAGACTCTGGCCAATTATGGGGACACATATACCTGACATCCTATCATTTTGAAAACTGAGGAGGTATCATCCTGAGTTTGAGCGCAACCTAAACTATATAGGACAGAGGACACTCTGCTGCAGAATTTAATAAACCAACTAACTAAAGGGTTTCTTTTCAGGTATTTCTCATTTCATCTTGATGCATATTGTAAGATACCTAGTTGACTACACATGACTGTTGGGGTTCATCTGGATCTACTATGTGTTCAGGTGTTGGTTGCTTGTTTCCCAGGATCCTCATTATCCTATAGTCATATTTACATGTAACCTTGCTTCACAAATTGTCCCTGATAGGATAATAACAGTTGCTGATAGCCTGTAGTTGAGCAAAGAGAGAAATGGAAAGCAAGACTTTCTGGGAGAGAGAAAGGGACCCTGAGAAGAAGGAAGGTGAAGGTGTTTTCATCAGGAAACCGGAAACATGGATGTGACTTCAGGCCTGAAAGGTATAGCTGGCCAAATGGTCAGGTTAATTTAAAGGAGCTAGTTGAGAGTCTGTCCAGCTAAGGCCTAAGGTTTGAAATATTAAAAGGTCTTGGTGCCCTTATTTTTATCCATCAAGGGCCACCAGGGTCCTACAACACATGCCTAAGTAAAACTATTCTTAAAGTGAAAGCTTAACTCTCAATACTACATCTTATTTCACCTTTAAGCAGAAAAAAAAAAAAAAAAGGCCCAGACAGGTCATGTATTTGATTAAAAAAAAACAAAACAATATTAAAGAAAGTATAAAGTAACTTGTTTAGATATACTTCATCAAATTTTCAAAGATAGCTCCCTGTACTGTTTAGAGTTTCTATAAGGCCAGTGGCCACCAGTCAGTGTTCCATGTGATGGAAGTGGGTATAAGTCATGTCTATTCATTGCACAAGACTCTGACAAAGATTCTTTTAGCTGACATCAGGTGAGATAATTCACTTCCTATATTTTCTAATATTCCTTGTACATCAAACAGCACAAATTAAATTTGGAACTCCTCAGTCCATATGAATATCCTAACAGTTCCCTGAAAGATAGGAAAGTTGATCGTAGCACACATTCCAGAAGCACCTGCTGGGAGCCATAACTTTAGTGCTGAAGAAATGACTGTTCTTGACTGTGGGGATGCTAAGGGCATGTCTCCTGTTGTCCAGGAAGATGATTGGGGTACTTTTCCAGCCTCTGAACAACATTACATGGGAATTTTCTCACATGGAGGAAAAACAAACACAAGATGTTTCATTTGGGCCTCTCAAGATTTCCATTTAAGATAAAATTTCTTCTGTCAGAAAACACCATTAAGTTGTGTGGTATTTTTATTGTTTGTTTGCTTGCTTCGGATTTTGCTAGGAAATTCCTTCGTCCATCATCTTTCTAGAAGTAAATTTGTATGAGCTAGTTACTAGATTGATAGTTATCTTTTCTATTGACACTTATTCATTGTCTCTCTTTATTTTACCCAGTTAGCCATCACTTCCTTTCAATCTGTTGTGTGAATGAATACTAGCTTCTTAAACATACAAAGAATATCAAGTTAAGTCTACTCTGGGACTCACCTTAAATGATCTGCTAGCTTCTGATCTGGAAAACATTGTTCTTTTCTGAGTCTGAAGTAAAATAGTCAGGGTAGAGGATATATATTTTTGCAGAATGTATATAAAGTTTGCAACCATAAAATGGGGGTTAAAGGATACCAGTGTGAAATACTGAAGTACTTTGTTGTTGCCTTTCTTCCTTCCTTCCTTCCTCCCTCCCTCCCTCTTTTTCACCCTTCCATCCTTTCTTCCTTCTTTCCTTGTTATTTTTTCTTTTTAATTTTTTTTGAGAACAGGCCTCTCTATGTAGATCTGGATGCTCTGAAACTTTCTAGATAGACAAAGATGGTCTTGAACTCACAGAGCTCCACTTCCTTCTGCCTCTCAAGTGCTAGGGTTAAAGAAATGCAACACTATGCCTGGAATACAATGTGGATATGACTTTGCTATTAACTATGGTTTTGGTTATGAAATTAATAGCCATAGAGAAATTTCTTGAAAGATATATAGTTCATGCAGTCTCCATTGTATTCTTTTCCATATTCACTCCCTTACTCAAAAATCAAAAAAAGAACAATGCCTGTGTAGATCTTGGATTTTTGTTCAGTGAATATTTTTTTAGTTACGTTATATGTTACCTTTACTAAACTTCAACTTGAGATTTATTTTTATTCAACAAAGAACAATAGAAAAAAATCTATACACATAAACACATATTTACTACTAGGACACTATTTTGAATATTGTTTACTTTGTTCCAAATTGATGTCTCATGAAGAATCTAGAAAATATTTTTTTCAATTCCTTCTATTCTTATCCTGAAAAAAATGTGTTTTCTTCTCTTGAAGACAACTTTCATTTTCTCTTCCATCTGTAACAATTATGTAAGACATCATAGTGCTCTACACATCATTATCCTTTACTGTGGGTTTGGTTCTATTTTGTAGCCTCATAAAAAGTATGGTAGGCTATATATTGTTTTAAAAATTATACATGCAGACAAAATAATATACTACAATCTTTCTAGGCTCACCACACATCAGAGGATGACCCCACACTCATGAATGTATAGACAGTACAAATTACACTAGGCACAAAAGTAGGAGGGGTGGCATGTTAGGAGTCATGGGGCCAGATGTGGGAGAAGTTAGGGACTAAATATTAACAAAATGCACTGTGTGAAGTTTTCAAAATTAATGAAAAAGAAACTAGGTGAAATGAAATGTAGAATTTTTGCAATACTGAAAGCATAGCCTGGAAGCCTGACATTTTTCTCTGTGAAACTATCTGAAGAATGAACTTGGAATAATGTTTCTTAAGTAAGCAACTAATTATGAGTATCCACTTTTTAGAGGTCTGGAGTTTAAAAATGTTTTAACACAGAAGAAATAAAGTACTGAATATGTACTTGAATGTGCACAAAGAAATGTAACTTCAAAGTGGGTAGACATGAATATTCAAAAGTTCCTATATTCTGGCTTTAATTTAGTTACAAGATAATATTTAGTAAAAACAGTAGCATGTTTTGAATATTTTATAACATGTTTGTTAACATTTATACAAACACAATATTTGGAAGGAAGTATCTGGAAAAAATGCTCATAAAACTCTTTTATGTAAAGTTGAATATATTTTGGAGATAGATAGTGAGAAATTAAAACTTTATAAGCCACAAAGTAGCACTTTAGAATCCAGGAAAAGAGCAGAAGCTAATAAGGCATACTGGAGAAAAAAATTAAATCATAAAAAGTGCCTTAAACTAAAACAGGCAGAAAAAACACAGAATAAATAAAGGCAAAGAAAAGGTTAGAAATGGAGATTTAAATATAAATTTACTCATAATTTTCTTGGGAAGCTACCTGCATGGAACCTGCAAAAGAAGAGTTAGAAGAGGGAAAGAAAAAGACTATATTCCAAATAAAAAAAAGAGGAAGAAGCAGAAATTCTCAATGGTACTGCAGGGAATAACCAGTGAGGTGATAAAGGAAAGACACATGGAAGAGAAATAAGCCCGAAGAAACCCAAGCAAACTCCACCTCAAAGGCTCCCCAGGTGGGGGAGGGAAAACAAAATTTGGTTAAAGTTAAGCCAGATGGCCCTGCCTTTAGAACCAGCCCACAGTTCTCACAGCTTAAAATCCAGGCGCTGGTTTAGGTAAGAACAATTTCTTAGAATTCTCAAGCTCTCGTGATCTAGTTGCCTTCCAAAGTTGTTTATGTCTGCAGGTTACATTGGCAAGCACCCCATCATCATGGCTTTGAGACATCCTTGGTCCTTCACTGCAACATGTGCTACCTACACAGTTTTTCAGAATGGCTTCTCATATCCTCCTCTCAAGAATCTGGTCTTGCCTCATGTTTTTTGGGCTCAGTAGCTTTCTAGATCATTACTAGAACACTCGGTGGCTCCCTCACTCCAGCATCCTTCATACCTACGAAATCAATACCATTTGCTGTAGCATAAAGTAGTTCTAAAACACTAGGCATGGACATTGTTACTTCAGTATTATTCAAAATTATGAAGTTGAAGAATATGTTTACAATGCAGTTCAGAATCTTTTTTGTAGCTGCTATCTGCCTTCAGTTTTTCCAGAATTCTTTAAGTCTAAATACCAATACCATAACTTTTCTACGTACTTCATTATCATGTATATTGATGATTTGTCTTCCAACTAAAGAATTCAACATTGCATTTGGTTTGATACCTCTTTTTTTCCATGTCTACAGAGGAAAATTTTATATCATGTTTCCAACTCAGTGACTAAATCAGCAACATAAAATATTTCAATTTTATAACCGAATTGCTGGAGTAAGTTGCTAAACTAAATTTAACATATTTAAATGTTCATTGGTGGATCTTTTGTTTGCTTCATCATTAAAACTGCTAACATTACAGTAATCAAGATGTAGAGATAGGAAAGCACTTAGCCGAAAGCCCACCAAAGCTATACATAGAATTCATTACAGTTGTTTCTCGTCTAGTTATTTATTATAAATACTGTCAGAGTCAAGCAAAAAGAGATTCCACAAGCTCAAAATGTATGCTGTCACACTGTGTGGTCTAGGATCAGAAGCCAAAAATGTTAGTTTGAAATAGCAATATAGATTTAATACCATTGTCTGTTGGAAGAATGTGTTCTGATTTTTTATTTTTATTTTGATTTTAGAGGAGTTACAACTAGAGATTGCTATCAGCCAGGCATAGTGGCACATGCCTATAATCCCAGCACTCAAGGAGGCAAAGACAAGCAGATCTCTATGAGTTCAAGGCCATCTTGGTCTATAAAGTAAGTCCAAGACAGCCAAGGTTACCCAGAGAAACCTTGTATTGAGGAAACACACACACACACACACACAGAGAGAGAGAGAGAGAGAGAGAGAGAGAGAGAGAGAGAGAGAGAGAGAGAGAGAGAGAGAGAGAGAGAGAGAGAGAGAGAGAGAGAGAGAGAGAGAGAGAGAGAGAGAGAGACAGACAGACAGACAGACAGACAGAGACAGAGACAGACAGAAACAGAGACAGAGACAGACAGAGACAGAGAGTGTCATGAGTCTCAGAAGTGACTTTGAAGTTTGGACTTTTAAACAGTGTTGCGACTGTTTTAGACTATGGGAGCTTTTGAAGTTGGACTGAAAGAATCTATTGCATTGTGATATGGCTAAGAGCTTATGGGGAGAAGCTAGTGAAATTCGGTGATTTGAACAAGAGTGACCCCTATAAGCTCATTTATTTGAATGCTTAGTTATCAGGGAGTAGATCTACTTGAAGATTAGGATGTGTGGGCTTGTTGTAGGAGTTGTGTCACTGGGCATGGGCTTACAGGTTTCAAAAGACCAAGCCAGGACTAGTGTCTCTTACCTTTCTCCTGGCAGTCTGGCCTCTGAATCTCTATGGCTCCTTTTCCCACTTTGTAACCTTCCTTACATGCTTAAATTCCACCATGACACCATTAAAAACATTCCCAGGCATCCAGGTTGTATGCTTTCAGAGCATGTTCAGGGTCTGAACAGATGAGATTGACAGTTCTGTTCTTTCAGCCTCCAAATTGTAAGCCTAAATAAACTATTTATTTTCTAAACTCCACAATAATCAAATTATTATAATATCATAAAAATATAAAAATTCAAAATATAAGAGATAAGTGTGAAAATGTATGTATATATTGTTAATTTTTAAAATTATATACATTTATTTCTACCACCAATGCATCAATATTTCTTTTGTGCTCTTTTTACACATTTAAATAGTTTATACTGTCTTTTCTGTAATTTGTCAATTTGAAACTTTTTCACAAATTAAAACTTTTAGATTGTGTAGTTCTTACCAAATTTAGACTGTTTTACAAATGAGGGATTTGAATACACATCATAGTAACCATATCATTAATATCTTATTTGAGGCAAAGGTTTTAGCTACTATCTTTTATTGTAATGTTCATTTGTTCTTACCAGGAAACCTGCAACTATTTTATAATTAATGTATATAAAATTCAAATATAACATTATTTATATTTTATACATATCCTAAAAAAATTATATGTATTTTAAGATCTATTTTTAGTGTTAGAGATATGTTAATATTTTTATATAATTCACATTATAGGAGATACAGAGATAGCTCAGTGGTTAAGAGCATGAATGTCCTTTCAGAGAAATTAGTTTGATTCCCAGCACCCACCTGCAGCAGTTCATAACCTCCATTAACTCCATCTCCAAGGGATCCTCTGGTCTAAATTAGTACCTGCATATATCCACAAAGATACATACAGATACACATAAACAAAAATAAGAAAATCCTTTTTCAAAATCTTACTATATTAATAATTTCCATATAACTATTTTGTAGGTGTGAAATGCTCCAAAACAAGGGAGTGTCATCTTTGCCTCAATTCCAAACTCTTGAACCTTTAATGATTTCTATCAAATGACCAAAATATACTAAAAGAACACATAGCTTTGTCTTTGCTGTTTTGTTTTATTCTTTAGGATTCTTTCAAATATCTAGAATTTAAATCCAGAGAATACATGCTCTAATAAGAATATTTGATAAATAACTCTATATTTCCTTCATATGAATTTATATTATAGCTATGGAAATTGCAACTATATAGCCAAAACACTGCTGTATGTTCCTTAATGTCTTTAACACTTACATAAAAAGGACTTACATAAAAAAGCACACAAAGGTATGTTTATATATTGATAGAACTATGCATATATATTCACATGCATATACATAAAAAACACAAATATTTTGGAAGACAACAATAACATGAAATGCTTTGGTAATTAATTGCTTAAAAGATTATATTTATATAATATTAAATTCTTACATTCATAATCAGATATCTGTTTATATATTTTGGCCCCTTTTATTAATTACATGGTGAATGGATTAACCTTATATCTTTAATATAAGATAAAATGTTTCCATGTATCAAATACATTAAAATTTTGCTATTTTATTTCTTGGTTGATATGTTTTAAAAGTTGCACCCTGAAATTAGATTTTAATAATTGATGATTTCTTTTTTGTGGTGTTTTCTTTATTTTGATGTTCACAATTGTGGGAGGCTTTCCTCCAAGCACAAACAATTATTTCCATATTCATCACAAAGTAGCTGTGGCTTCTCACAACACATCATTGGGACTGGGTTTATTGTCATTCCTTCTGAGAGTGAAGGTCATCATATCCTCCCTTGAGATCCTAGCCAATCTTTCTGTATCCCTTACCACTTGTACACAATTCTATCTATTTGTATAAGGCCTCCTGTTTTCCAAACGTGTTAGAGTAAGTGGACTGTAGCGAACCCCTGAAGAGTGGACTCCATCAGTGCTATGCAACTGTGGGGACATTGTCATCCATGTGCTAGTAACATTTCTCAGTACTATGTTTGCATTGAACTTATCATAATTCCTGTAAATAACCCCTAATACATACTCTGTAAGAGCTTAAAGTCTGATTTGCCAAGCTGTATTTTGGTGGGATTTTACTTTGGTTTCTCTTGTATCAGTATATAGTGTGAATAGACATCTGCTTTCATCTCCACGGTGAAAGTTCATACAACCACATTTTAGTTATTTGTCTATGACTTGTGTACTTACTTTCTTTACAAAACTCAGGACAGAGTTATCCTACCCACCTTATGATATGATTTTATAGGCTGTCACATATTAAATGCACAGAAACTAGAAACCTAGTCAACTAAAACTAATAAAGTCATAGATCCTGGCAGAGAACAAGCAGCATTTACTAATCCAGCTTAATTTCCAACTGCATACAGCTGAAGATAACTTGTTCTGTCCACTCACTCATCAAAGAACCTTCTATGTGCCATAGATGGAGACTATTACAGAAAACCACAGTTAGTAAAAAGGCAGAGCTAGCTCCTCAGTCCAGGCCACTGCTTTTCCTGCATTCCCCAGGAGGCTCTCTAGGTTCAGGAAGTTCCAGGGTGGACTCCTCTCCCCTGACACTCTGCTGAGTCCCTCTGGGACACAGTCAGCAATGTTGAGCTACCTTCTCTCCCCTGTCTAGGCTACAGATCTTACTGTCTTCTAGTGGAGGCCTGTAGACCCCAGGAACATCCAAGAGTCTTGTTGGCATAAGGACAATCCAGGTGGCCATCCAAGACCAGGGACAACCACATAGCTAAAGGCCAGTGTAAGAACACAGTCAACAAGAGCCAGGCCAATATGGCACTATCAGGGCTCAGCTGTCCTACTATGACAAGCCTGGTAATCCTTACACAGCCAAGTAACAGGAAAATGACACAAAATCCAATCTTATAAAGATGATATACACATGAGAACAGAGAGACCTCAAGATCAAAGTCACTGTGTCTCTCAGAAATGGCTAGAGTACTTTAGGGCGAGTCCCATGCACTAGACCATGGTATTGAGATAAACCAGGAATGAGCATTACAGGGAAGAGCCATACCTTACCCTGAACTTTCTGAATGACTGATTAATTAAAACTGCAATGACTTGGAGAGGTTGCAAGTCAAGAACCAAATTATCTTGAGTCATCCTTACTGTATCAGTCAATAATAACAGTTACAGAATGAATCTTCCTCTTTATTGCTCTTTCTCTCTTACTAGAATATATATTCGAGTTGCAGAATTAAAAGAAAATGAATTTTCAGGAGATGGCTAAGGAACTACAAAATGATTAGAATAACTGGACCAGTGCTCAAATAGTAATTTTAAAAAGCCTAGCCAGCACACCTGTACTTGCTGGGTGTGTTCCTTGACATGCTTTACTAGGCAGGTTCCAAAGTTAACTATTGGCTCTTTGCATGTCAAGGAGGCCATTATTTGGAATAAAGATATCTGTATTTCCCACACAGCAGTGTGTGTGTGTGTGTGTGTGTGTGTGTGTGTGTGTGTGTGTGTTCCTTCTAGGAAAATTAACACAGCCAACATATTTGTGTAGTGTGCTCTTGGTTATAATTTGCATTCTGTAACATTTATCTAATGTAAATATTAAGTACTGCCATTTGTTTTGTGAGCTTGTACATAGTACTATAGTGTTTGATAAGACGTGGGATAGAAGGAGAAGGAGAAAGAACAGAGAGAGAGAGAGAGAGAGAGAGAGAGAGAGAGAGAGAGAGAGAGAGAGAGAGAGATGATTTATTAGACTAACTTAGAGGCTACAGTTCAGCTAATCAAACAATGGCTTGCTATGAATGGAAAAGCAAAGAATTCCGTACTTGCTCAATCCTGGTGGCTTGATAGCTCAGCTGGGCTTCAGGATAGGCTAGAATCCAGAAGAAGTATACTCTAATTTCAGGTGAAGAAATAGACTTCCTAAAAAGACAAGGACAAGCAGGCAAACAGCAAAAGCTTACTTCTTCAATGGCCTTATAGGCTTTCCAGCAGAGGGTGAGGCTTCAAGTAAAGGTATGTTTTTCTGCCTCTAGATTCATATTAGAGGTGGATCTTACTACTTCTAAATAAGCAATAAATAAATAAATCCCCCATAAGTGTGCCCTCCGGTTTTGGAGTTTAGCTAATGTCAAATGTTGTCATGTTAACAACCAAGAATAGCCACTACACTTATCTCCCTAAAGTTATTACACACATCTGAGAGTGCTGTCCCATTTTTGCAAATATTACATAATTCTTTGGAATGTACAGACTGCAAGTTTTTGCCAATGAAAGGCTAAAGATATCAATGAAATAGCATCTGAGCCTTACATCTGGAATTTCTCTTAATTTCTGTAACCCTTGGTCTTAGTTACTTTTCTATTGCTGGGATAAGAGACTATAACCAAGGCAACTTTTAAAAAACCATCTACTTTGCAGCTTACAGTTTCAGAGTCTTGTGATCTATTACCATCATTGTAGGGAGCATGGCATCAGGCAGGAGAAAAGAGTGCTGGAGCAATAGGTGAGAGCTCACATCTTGAGAACACAACTACTAGGCAGAGAGAACTGAGAACTCTCTGGGCTCTGAAACCACAAAGCCAGTTCCCAATGACACCCTTCTTCCCACAAGGAAAAAACTCCCAGTCTTGCCTAAATCGTTGTATCAACTGGGAACTGGGTATTCAAACATATGTGCTTATAGGAGCCATTCCCATCCTATCCACCATATTCGTCTGACTTAGTTGTCACCCATGTATTTGAAACATGATCTTTTAAAATTAAAATTTTATTTTATATCCATACATGCACACGTTGTCTTTGGCACCAATGTACTCCAAACTCCGCTTCTTTACTCTTCCTCTCTATTTCCCTACACACAACTTCCATCTAAACCTCATGTGCTACCGTTTTAAAAATTAACATATACTAAGTCCATTTAAATGCTACCTACATGTGCACGTGTAGCATCTAGTGTCTGCATCTCTAAAGAAAATTGACTCTCTCTCTTAGCAGCCAATAGCTCCTCAGATATAGGTGAAATTTCCTGAGTCTCCCTTTCCCAACACACACACACACACACACACACACACACACACACACACACACACACACACAGACACAGACACACACACACACACACACACACACACACACACACACCTACCTATTCTGGGATTACTTGCCGACTTAATTTTGGGCAAGTCTTTAGAAGGCAGTCCTAGGTAATACGAGTTCCTGTCGGCAATTGTGCTGTTGTACATTGCAAACACTGGTTTTCTGAAGATGTTCACTAACCCTGATTCTTACAATCTTGCCACAGCCTTTTCTGTGATTGATCTCTGAGTCTTCAAATGAGAAGTTGTGTTCTGATTAGAGTTGAGCACTTCACTCTTACTGTCTACACGTTTATGCATTGTTGGTCTCTATATTAATAATCTATATGAGAAGAAACTTCTCTGGTGAAAGATGAGAGTTGCACTAATCTATGCGTAGAAATATATGACTGTAGAATTAGTTTATTGCTGTATCTGCTTAGCAGAGTAATATTAAATGAGTTTCTCTGCAGGACTATGACTTAACCAGTCAGGAGTTTTTAGCCCAGACAATGGTACTGGACATGAGTTCTACCAGGCAAAGCAGGCTTTAAATCCAATCAGTAGGTGGTTCATTACTCCCATAATATTCCTGCCATTATTGTACCTACCCATCAGGATATCTTGCCAGGGTAGACATTATTGCAGATTCAAGTATTCTCATCAAAGTGAAACTAGTGATGATAAATGTCTTGATTTCTTTCACTATAGTGTTATAATACTAATGGAGACTTGCCTTATCACAACATAGAATTGAAATAATCAGATTCTTTATTCCTGGGCTATGGTCATCCCATTGGGCTGCAAAACTGGCTTTCTTTTATCCTCTTTGTAGTGGTAGCTGTAGTTTTGTGTCTTTAATTATTCATTTCCATGCAACCACTTTAACATTTCCTCCTGATCTACAGATGAATTTTGTTCCAATCTTAGAAATATTTTTGATGCAAAGTGCAAGAAAATACTCTTCAGCATTTTGAAAGCGGTGATGTTTTTTAAACCACTAAGATTTTTGTACTATAACCCACTGAGAATTGATTTCTGTGGACTTCCGGATCTCAAGGTTAAAATACACTTTTAGTAATCAATAGACAAAACTTATATTGAGAAGATCACTCTTTCATACTTATTGTTCTCATGGGGGCTTTTAGGAGTAGCAGGAACCACAAACATGGAGCTCTCTGAAGCCTTACAACTGGCACACTCAACCCTCCATAGCAACAAAGCTGAAAGAGAGCTCTGATGATAGCTGTTAATGCTGCTGCTGCTGCTGCTGCTGCTGCTGCTGCTGCTGCTACAGTGGCTGCTGCTGCTGCTGCTGCTGCTGCTGCTGCTGCTACAATGGCTGCTGCTGCTGCTGCTGCTACAACTGCAAAAGAAACAACTACCCATCCATGCTGAATACCCAATCTGGAGAAAGCCATGAAGCATCAGGCAGCCTGCCAAGGTCTCCCTGGCAACCAGAAATAGAAACTTTCTTGTAAGTTTCCCCTATGCTCACAGAGACAGAGACCTGAAGACCTGTTATAAATTTATAGTCATTTCCAGAAGGCTTGGGTTTTCCTTTCCCCAATCAGGTTTTACAGCTTTTCCATAATTGGTCTCATTTTCTCACCAATTTTTATACATGTGTTCAGCCAATTGGGGCCCAGCTGGGCCCAGCTGGTGTGCTATACGTTCAGGCTTCAGAGCAAAGGAGACAGTAGAACTGTATTAGGAGCAAAGGGCAAAAGAAGATAAAGACTTCAGAAGTGGGATTCTGGTTTCGGGTGCTCTTTTCATGGGGAGAAGCCTGAGTTGAGGACTCCAGGGTTTGCCTCCCAGTTGCCTTAAGACTGGCTTTAAGACATACATGGGTGCAGACTTGCCACGGGCTTCTAAATGTGACCAGGCCAGTCCCCCAGACTTGGCAGGAAGATGCAAGTTTAAAGAAAACATCATTCCTGCTTCTACAGTTCTGCACTTCAGCGGCAGACAGAAATTCATTCCACAGCCCTTCCAGCCTTCAGGAACTGTTACTCCTATGGGAAACTTGCCTGCCAAGAGACTGCTCTTGCCTGACACTTGCAGAACTGTAATTCTTCTCAGCTGTAATGGCTCCTGCCTAGCTATGGAGAATTCAAAAGCTCCACTTAAACCCCTTGTGACAATCTATTTTCAGCTGTTTTATTCTACTTAAAGTTGTTCATTTAAATTTATCAATAAGCAATATTTTTATTGATAAATAAAATTTATCACCTCCAGTTTGGACTCTTTGCTGGGTCTATCCACTCAATTTTTGGAGTACTGTGGGACAAGAAGCAGATTAGGGCAGGAGGTGTCCTCACTGACTGTCTCAAGTGTCTGTCACTTCAGTATATTTGTGTTCCATATGTCCTACATTTTTTGTTGTTGCTTGCTTGCCTACACTTAAGCCAAACCTATATTTTCCTAATTACTATAGCTTAGTAATTAGTCCTGATAACTCTGAGTATAAATTCTCTTTGGTTTACTATTCTAATCTTATTAACTACTTTAGCTTTTTTTAATTAATTGTTTTAAATTTGTTCACTTTACATCCTGATTGTAGCCCCATTCATCATCACCTCCTGGTCCACCCTTCCACCCTCATCCCTCCTCCATCCCTCCCCTAGTCCTCTGAAAAGGGTAGCCCTCCTTCTCTATCATTTAACCTCAGGCTATCAATTCTGATTTGGACTGCCTGAATTCTCTTCCTATGTGGCCTGACAAGGTCACCCAGCAGAGGGAAGTGATCAACAAGTGAGCACCAGAGTACATGTCACAATTATTTCCTGCTCCCCATATTGGGGGACCCACAAGGAGACTGTGCTGCCTATCTACTGCATCTGAGCAGAGGGTCTAGGTCCTCACCATGTACGGTCCTTCTTGGTTGGTGCATCAGTCTCTGCAGCAGCTCCCTTCTCCACCCAGATTGTTTGGCCACATTGGTCTCCTTGTGGAGCTCCTGTCCTCCCCACCCCACCCAGGTCCTTCTATTCCCCAACTCTTCCATAAGACTCCCTGTGCTCCACTCTAAAATTTGGCTGTAAGTCTCATGTCCATTGGCTATATCTGGACAGGTAGTCTAGGTCCTTGGATGGAACAACAGTTTGTCAATATGGTGCTTTCACAGAAAACTGGGAGTAGTGCCACTGAAAGAGCTAGGTAGACCACTCCTGGGCATATACCAGAAAGATGCTCCACCATACAAAAAGGACATTTGTTCAACTATGTTCATATCAGCTTTATTCATAATAGTGAGATTCTGAAAATCTTGAAACAACCTAGATGTCCCTCAACTGAAGAATAGATAAAGAAATTCTGTTACATTTACACAATGGAATACTATTCAGCTGTTAAAAACAAGGAAATCTTGAAATTTAAAGACAAATGGATGGAACTATAAAAGATCATCCTGAGTGAGGTAACCCAGGCCCAGAAGGACATACATGGTATATACTCACTTATAAGCAGCTATAACCCCAACATAGATGTCCTCTGAAAGACTCCACACAGCAGGTTATCAGGAAAGACTCTGGGACTTTCTTCTGGACTTCAGATGGAGCGCTGAGAGTGGTATGGAAGAATGGAGTGCTGGAAGGACCTAGAGAGTTCAGGAGCCTCACAAGGAGACAATCAAGGCAGGTAGATCTTTTGTTTATAATCCCTGTTATTTTTTTTAGTGGTGATTAGTGATGGTGGTGGTGGTGGGGATGTGTGTGTTTCCATTCTTTTTATTTTGCTGGTGTGAGATAATTTATATCCTGTGTTATCATAGGTTACAGTTAACATCCTTAGGTTGCTTTCCTTCTAGCAATTTTTCCAGGTAGGAACTCTTTAAATTGGCTTTATAATGGAATGTCTTATTTTCCCCATCTATGGTGATTGAATGTTTGGCTAAATGTGATAGTCTGGATTCAGATCTATGGTCTTTTAGAATGCATCACATCTGATCAGACCCTTCAAGATTTTGGCATCTCCATGAAGAAGACAGGTTTAATTCAAATAGGTCAGCCTTTATATGTTTCTCAATCTTTTTCTCTTGCATCTTTTAATATTTTTCCTTGTTTCGTTTATTTAGTGTTTTGGTTATTATGATCCGGACAGGGGGCCTTTATTTTTGGTCCAATCAATTTGGTGTTTTTGGCACTTCTTGTATCTTGATAGGAATCTCCTTCACTAGATTATGCCATTTTTTCTATAATTTTGCTGTAAATAATTTCTCAACCTTAGAGCTGGGATTTTTCTCCTTCTCTTCCTAATATTCTTAGGTTTGTCTTTTTATACTGTCCTAGATTTCCTGGATGATTGTGCCAGGAGTATTTTATATTTAACACTTAACATTTCAGTTATCCATTTCTTTTATGCTGTCTTCAATGCTTAAGATTATCCTCTCATTTCTTGTATTCTGTTAGTGAATCTTGCCTTCGTAGTTCCTGCTCAAATTCCTAAATGTTGGCTGTGAGTCCTTTCATCTGCTTTGAACCCCCACTTTATGGAGTCTTTCAGAGGACATCTATGTTGGGCAGAGCACTGGGAGTCATATGGAAGAGTAGGGGTATAAAAGGACCTAGAGGGAACAAGAGCTCCACAAGTAGACCAACAAAGCCAACAAATTTAGACCCAGGGGCACCTGGAGAGACTGATGCACCAACCAAGGACAATGCATGGAGAGAACCTAGACCCTGTTCAGATGTAGCAAGTGGGCATCTCAGTCTTCATGTTGGTCCCATAGTAAGGGAGCAAGGATTATCTCTGACATGAACTCTGGTGGTCTCTATTTGATCACTTCTCCCTAGTGGGGAAGCCTTGTCAAGCCACAGATGGAGAGGATGCAGGCAGTCCTGAATAGACCTGATAGGCTGGTGTCAGATGGTAGGGGAGGAGGTATTTCCCTTTCAAATGACTAGGCGAGGGGGTTGGGGAAAGAGGAAGAGAGGGTAGAAATGGCAGGAGATGAGGGAGGAGTTTACATTAGGAATGTAATGTGAATAAAATATTAAAAAATAAAAATTTAAAAATTTGAGGAATCCCTCAGTTTGTGTTTCTTTTATTGATTCTATTTCCATTTTCAGGTCTGAACAGTTTTATTTATTTTGTTCAACTATTTGGTTGTTTGACTTTTTGTTTGTTTTGTTTTGTTTATTTAAATAATTTATTCAGATTGTATCTAGATTGTTGTCTCCTCACTTGTATCTTGTTTCCTCCCTCTTTCACCTGATTCCCTTCTCCTGCCTGTGACAGAAAAAGACTTCCTCCCCAACTATATGATCACAGCTTATCAGGTCTCATTTGGGTAGCCTGCTTCCCCTTCTTGTTTGTTGAATTGTTTTCTTTAAATGATTTATCAATTTCTTCCAATTCTTTGTGTTTTCTTGGATTTCTTTAAAGAATGTATTCATTATCTCTGTAAGGACTTTTATCACCTTCATAAAGTTGTTTTAAGGGCTTTTTTTGTGTCTTTCACCTAAATTGGAATATTCAGGGCCTGTTGTTTTAAGATTGTTGGACTTTAGTGGAGACATATTTCCCTGGCTGTTATTGATTGAATTTTTAGCCTGGTGTCTAGGCATCTGGGTATTATGATGATTATATGTCTAGATGTTGATTTGTAGGTTGGATAGATGTTTTATTCCTCACTTTGTTGTTTAGATTTTCAGAAAGTGTGATGGCTGGCTATGCATTGCCTGTTTTACTGGCCTTCTCAGCTGATTTGTTCACAGAGAATGACTGGTGATGTTGGGTGCTGGGATGTGAAATACTGGGGTGAGTTGATGGAGGAAAGTTGAGGGGAAGGATCTTTGTGATTCCTTGAGCATGGGGTCAAAGAGGAAATGACGTGTTATACAGGTGAGAGTGTGGCTGGGCTATTTGGATCTCAGAAGCAGTAGGAGAGGTGCATGTCCACCTTCAGTCTACTTGTTGTCTTGGGAGGAGGAAGTATTGTGTTAGCCTGGTGCCAATGGTTGTCTGGTAGGGTTGAGGCTAAGATAAAGCAACTAAATAGTAGGGAAGAAAGGAAGTTATGATGGGATATACTGTGGGATCCACAGGAGATATGGGCAGGGGAGCAAGAAAGCTCTAGTTGGTGTTCTATTGGAGTGTTTGGACAAGATTGGGGGATTGGATTTGGAGGAGAAGAGGGAGCAGTAAGGGTCTTCAGTTAGTTTACCCATTTCCCTGTACTACTTAGCTGGTGCATTCTCAGTGGATGCCTGCTTATTTTGGATGCTGAGATAATTCTGTGAATTAGGGGAAGGAAGGTTGGGGAAGAAGATATTTTTAATCCCATGGAAATGAAGTAAGATTGGAAATGAAGGCCACACTGTGTTTCCTAATATGAAGCTGGGGATGAGACCTCCTCTTGTTAATTTTCAAAGGATCAAGTTTGCCTTTTTAAAATTAGATTTTGGATCTGTGTATAGTTAAATATTTATTGTATTTGATATTAAAAGCTATTGAGATTTTTTGTTCCAACTATTTTTTAGTTTACATGGGAATTTAATGTCTATATATTATAATTTCCATAAACTCATAATGCTTTACCTACAATGAAGTGACCTTGCTGCAATATTTTTCCTTTTGCCATCAGTGAAAGTTTAGATGTCATTATAGCCATTATGCATATAAAACAAAATTTATAACACATGGCTACTAGTTTGTATTTACAACTTGACTTCCATGTAGAATCATTAAGAGATATAAAAGCAGATACCATGTATTGTTCATTTCCATTTGGGACACTAAATTATTTGGCTGCCATCACTATTTTTTAAATCTGAGAAACTTTCATTTCTTTCTTTTACAGTGATAATCTGCTCATTGACCGTCACATTTTTTCTGCTTCTAAATTTCATTTTTAAAGCACATATTTTATGAATTTGGAGATGTTCTTCTGGCTTTTTGGGTTCCTTTTGCTTACATCATTTTATAGACACTCCTTTGAAGCTTTCTGCTTCCGAGTGCTGTAAGTGTAAAATCTCAGTATTATTTCATGGCTAATCCTGTGTGTGGAACAGTCCTCTGTTTCACTGTGAGGAGCACAAAAAATTCTGGTTGCCTTTCCAAGTTTGGGTTTTATTACATTTCTTATATCTGCGTTGTCTTGGCTTTTTTCTCTAATTTGAAATGTTTTGCTAGTATGTACTGTTTATTTTACTTTACTTTCTCTCAACCTTTTCCTCTACCCCCTCTCTCTGTCCATCTGTCTGTCTTTCCTTCATCTCTTTGTCTACATCACAAATCCCGCACATATTGGAGACTTCATAAATATGAGACTCATAGATGCCTAAAGGAAACAGTATTTCAGTATACTTTTTTTCTATTGTCTCCATTGTTATATTCCAAATCTTTTCGGATGTAGTTTCCAAAATGTCAGAAAATGCATGGGTGAACAGTTCACACATTCTGTTTTTCAATTCCAGAATTCTACTGTGGTTGCTGTTTCTCTACTGGTGACCTTTAGTCTTCACTGATGCATATCTTCTATTTTACTTCATTTGATATGAATTTACTACATGTTTTAAAATAATTATTATTTAGTTTCAGTGTGTTGTCATTTCCACATATCTTTATATTGATCTTTTTCTGGTTACTTAATGTAATTGCCTCAAGCTTTTGGAATAGTATACTAAATATAGATTCAGTGATTTTTGTTACATGTCTTTTAAAGCTGCTTCTTCTGTTTTATATTGGACCCTTCGGAGTGCTGTATTAAAGACTTTGTCTGAGCAGTTTCTATAGGCTTGATGTGAGATGCTCATTTGAGCAACCCATGATGCTGATGTCTCATTTTTCACAGGGTGTTTAAGATTCCTCGTCTTTTTACAGGCCCTGGTATTTTGCTCAGCACTACTTACATATAAGCTAGTTGAGAATTTGTCTCTGGGGAGTAAGCTGCCTTGATCTCTTGCTAGTCTTACATTTCCCAGGGGTTGTGTAATTTGATACCTGAAAACCACTGTTTCTTGTCATTTTTTTTTCAAGTCTAACATTGCTGAAGGCAGCATGACTGGTGTGGGAGCAAGTGATGTCATTTCATACAGTTTAGGTACTTCTTTTCAGATTCTGTGTCATTCTATTTTGTGCTGTGCTCTGAAGTCAAGATGTAAAAGAATTAGTTCTATTCTCCTAGTTCTTGGAAGACCTAAAAATATTGTTTTATTTTATTTAAATATTTAATTGATATAATATCTCTGCAGTGTTTTTATATTTTTCTATTTAGATGATTTTTAAATACAAATTCAATCTCTTCAATAGTTGTAGGATTATTACATATTTAAGAAAATACAAGAATGCTTTAAATGGATTTCTATAAAAGACTGTAGGTTTGACTTTAAACCTCACTAATACTAATATCTTCTGCCTCAAAGTGTTTTCCATTATGAAACAGGCAATCTATCCTCAGGGAAGTTATGTATATTGTGCTTTAACAAAGAGACACAGACAGGCAAGGACTAAGGGAATTTGACCACCCACATGTTCTTTATAAAATAAATACTTGAAAGATCTGAGCAGTTTGAGAAATGAATTAACCTTCCAAGTCACTGTTTTCACAAAAGAAAAAAATACAGGGAATAAAATCAGACCTGAGGGACCAGACTTCATGTAAGCTTAATGATCAGATGACAAAAGATCATGAGGGACTCGGGGACATATCTGTCCTCCTTTTTAATACCTACTCTGTATGGATCAAAGATTTTAATCTCAAATTGGATTTAAATGTTTATACATATACAATTTTTATTGAATTATTTATATAAATAGACAGCCACGCTTTCTTCCCACTGAAAACAACACAAACTAAACCAAGCCCAAATTAAGGATGCTTACTTCACCAGCATGCAGACTGAACTAGATTTCACATAACACATTTATAGGTTAAGGAAGCATCTTTCATATTATCTATTTCTAGATTCTGGGTATCATTGATTAGCATCATCCAATATTTAGACACATTTTCTATCAAAGAATGAGGACTGTGGGGCTCAGACTCAATGTAAACCTGAGTTTTGTTGTTTATTTTTGGAAGACTTATTATTATTTGTAAATAATATTTTATTCGTTCTTTGAGAATTTCATTTTAAACATAGTTGTCTCCAAATGTATTTATTCTTATTTTTTAATAATACATATGTGTGTGTAGATGGGTCTAGGCATATGTGAGCGCAAGTACCTGACATGTCCAGAAGAGGACATCAAATCCTCTGGAACTGGAGGTACAGACAGTTGTAATCCATCGTAAGTGGGTGTTGAGAATGAAAATAATGTCTTCTGCTAGAGTAATATACATCTTTAACTGCTAAAATGTCTCTATAGACTCCTCGGACTTCTCAGAGGATCTCTGGCTTGCTAGACATGGTCACATCTTTAGGCCTGAGTAATTCCCATGGCAAGAGTGTTCTTTGGGCCTGATTAATGGTCCCACAGGAACAATAGAGATGGTTAAGCAAAGCATACACCACAGAGAATGCTAACATGAAAGGATATTTCCATATGTAAAAGAGGAAGTATAATGATTCTGAACAAGCAGAATAAAATTGGAAGAAAGAAAAAATGAATAATGCTTGAAATAATTATTTTATTAACATCCATTTTTATTTGTACATTTTCTATATTATAAATATGGAACGAAGTATTTTAACATTTGTTATACTTTATGGCTTTTTTTTCAATACAAAGGAAAACTGAAGAAAATACAACCTCTTACTGCAACCCTGAAAACTATAAGGAGAGGTAGATATATTTGTTTATTTTATTTTATTGAGAATTATTTTTCATATGATACATTTTAATTAAAGTTTCCATTCACCTAACTCCTCCTAGTTCCTCGCCACTTCTTCTCTCATCTGAATGCACCCATTTCTGTCTCTTGATAGGAAATAAGCAGACATCTAAGGGATAAAACAAAACAAAAACACATAAGAAGAGATCAAAACAAATAAACAGATGAAAAGGGGGCAAAGAAAAAGCCCACGAAACACACTTTCTCAACCACAGGCATCTCATAAAAACACAAAACTAGAAGCCATAATATATACACAAAGGACTTGTAAGGTTAAAAAAAAATCCTGAGATGAAGAAGAAGTTCCAAAAATGTTATTGATTTCCTGTTGACCATCCACTGCTAGGCATAGGGCCTATCTCAATGGGAGTTTGTTTCCCCCAGGAAAACTACTTTGTAGAAAACTAAGTTTTCTTTTTAATTTGCAGTTGGGAGATTGCTTCTGGGTTAGGTATGGGGGAGGGCTGTGTCCATCTCTCCTTTCAGTCAAGAACCCCATCTGACACAGACCCAGGCAAGAATGTGCATGCTGCCTCAGTCTCTGTGATCTTATAGATAAGTTGTTCCTGCTGTGTTTGGAAGGCCTTAATTACTTGGTGTTCTCCATCCCTCTGGTTCTTATAATCTTTCCCCTATCTGTTCCACAGGGTTTCATGAACCCTGCAAGGAAAAACTTTATGGCGATATCCAGTTTAGTGCTGAGTGTTTCAAGGTCTCTCCTTCTCTGAATATTGTCTGGCTGTGTGTCTCTATTTGTCCCCACCTACTGCTGGAGAAGGCTTCTCTGATGATGATTTGGGAAGGCACTGATCTGTAAGAATAGCAGGATGTCATTGAGAGGCATTTTACTGCTCTGTTCCTTTAGTAGGCTAATGCTGTTTGGTTTTCCCTTATATCCCTGGGCAATCTACTCTCAGGTTCTTGACCTTTCAAGCCATGTTTGTTCCATCTCACGGAGTGGTCCTTAAATCAAACCGGACATTGGTTTGTTATTTCTACAGGCTTTTGTTCAGCAATTGTGCTAGCATATCTTTCAGGCAGGACACCGTTGCAGGTTGAAGGATCTTTACCCGTGTTGGTCCTTACTTTTCTCCTTTGGTGCTTGCAGTGCACCTGATAATACAAGTACACTAGGACATAGAGGAGGAGACTCTGGCTAGGCAGGAGCTCCACTTCTCTGTGTTCAATGGGTTGTATAGTTGCTGTCTTCAGCAATGGGGGTTCGCTATCAGTTTGTGAAAAGCAAACTGTAGCCTTGGCTTTTCCTTGAGACCATTTTAACCGACAACCCAATTAGAAATAACCCATTCCCAGTACTGGAAGCTTCACTTGGAGACAAGAAATATAACCTCTGGGGCTCTGTCTCCCTGCATTGCACAATCTCACTCAGATCACCTTCATAGAGATACATCTGCCTCTTAAATAAACCTGTAGCAGAAAAATATTGTAGATATATTGCTATGATGCTTTTTAATAATGATCTCTTACTGTATTTTACATATAAATTTTAATTACTACTTGTTGGACACATACGATACCTAGACAATTTGTCTGTGTGTGTTAATGGGTATGTATGAGAGATGGTCAGAGACAGATGATGAGGAGCAGAGGGAGGAAGAGAGAGGAGAGAGGGAGACTGGGTTGTTTATATTTTATGTAAAATTATAATGAAATACATCATAATCTTCTTCTATAATCTGTAACAATTTGGGAAAGGTTCTGATAGCATGGAAAAGAACAACAAAGGTTTTATGAAATATGGACTGCTTAATTAGGAATAAAAAAATTTAAGTATTATTATTTTGAAAATACTGGGGGATCCAAGATGGCGGCGAGCAGTGTGGACCGCGTTTGGAGGCTCCAGTGAACAATTCAGGGAATTGCACAGATTTCTGAGCCAGGAACACCGAGGTCCGAACATCACGGCAGCAGGAGTGCTCCACGGTTCGGAGGGACCAGGGTGCGGAGGACCTGCGTGCCCCTGCACACGGGAGGAGCGTGGTTTTTCTCTGATCGGAGCGGCAGCGGCAGAGGCGGCAGCACCAGCGGCACCAGCAGCGGCGGCTGAGGTTTGCAGCTCATAGCCTTCCGGTGGAGGCGATTGGTGTGGTGGCTGGTGGGAATTGCTGCGGGAGAGGGGACTCGGGGCAGGATTTGGGTCGCGTGGAGCCTTTGGACCCAGATTGGACTCGGCGGACAGTTCGGCCCCAGAGTCCCGGGTATTGGCCCGGCCCAGCAAACAATTCTGCCTGAGGCACTAACTCAGCGTGGCCATAGCTCCCCTGCTGTGGCGCAGGCTTAGTTGAGCACGCTGCTTCACACTAGGCACTACCACAGCTCAGCAGCAGCTCCCCTGCGGTGACACAGTCTGGGCGGAGCACTTGGTTTCACCACAGGCGCTAACTCAGAGCAGCCGCAGTTGTCCTGCTGTGGCGCAGGCTTGGTGACGTGCTCGGTTCCATCCTAGGCACCACCTCAGCTCAGCGGCAGCTCCCCTGCGGGGACACAGTCCGGGCGGAGCACTTGTTCCACCACTGGCGCTAACTCAGAGCAGCCACAGTTCTCCTGCTGTGGCGCAGGCTTGGTGACGTGCTCGGTTCCATCCTAGGCACCACCTCAGCTCAGCGGCAGCTCCCCTGCGGGGACACAGTCCGGGCGGAGCACTTGTCCCACCACTGGCGCTAACTCAGAGCAGCCGCAGTTCTCCTGCTGTGGCGCAGGCTTGGTGACGTGCTGGGTTCCATCCTAGGCACCACCTCAGTTCAGTGGCAGCTCCCCTGCAGGGACACAGTCCGGGCGGAGCACTTGTTCCACCACTGGCGCTAACTCAGAGCAGCCGCAGTTCTCCTGCTGTGGCGCAGGCTTGGTGACGTGCTCGGTTCCATCCTAGGCACCACCTCAGCTCAGCGGCAGCTCCCCTGCGGGGACACAGTCCGGGCGGAGCACTTGTTCCACCACTGGCGCTAACTCAGAGCAGCCACAGTTCTCCTGCTGTGGCGCAGGCTTGGTGACGTGCTCGGTTCCATCCTAGGCACCACCTCAGCTCAGTGGCAGCTCCCCTGCAGGGACACAGTCCGGGCGGAGCACTTGTTCCACCACTGGCGCTAACTCAGAGCAGCCGCAGTTCTCCTGCTGTGGCGCAGGCTTGGTGACGTGCTCGGTTCCATCCTAGGCACCACCTCAGCTCAGCGGCAGCTCCCCTGCGGGGACACAGTGCGGGCGGAGCACTTGTTCCACCACTGGCGCTAACTCAGAGCAGCCGCAGTTCTCCTGCTGTGGCACAGGCTGGACAGAGCTCTCGGTTCCACCAGCTCTAAGACTCTGGTTGGACACAGTGTACAGTTTGAATCCAGAATTCCTGGCTGAGATTGGTGGTCAGTTCGGGCCCTGAGTCAATAACTGACCACAGCACGCACTTTGGGCCAAAAGGCCCTAGTGGAGCTTGGTGCGTAGTCCCAGTCCAAAAATTCTGGCTGGGCCCTGTGTGCATTTTGGGCCCAAAATCCCTAGCTGAGCTTGGCAGACGGTTCTGGCCCTGAGAATCTAGCTGAGTTCTGCCCGTGGTTCGGTCCCAGTGCTCCTGGCTGGACTTGGCAGGGAACACAGAAGGCTGTGGATACCTTGGCCTGACCCAACGCTCATTCAGAGACCCAGAACAATTGCAGGATCCACAGCAGAGAGGGACTGAGGATCACTGGCTGTGAGAGACCAGAACAACAGGGCTAACCTCCTAACATCCACACCAGTGAAGCTTTGAGCTCGCAGCCTAGGGAAATCGTAAGAAAACAAGTGAATCTATCATCAGACACCCTCCATTCAACTCTGGAAGCTACCCAACAAAAACAAAGACGGCAAGATGTCTAAAGGACAACGAAAAAGCATACGCAAAAAACCCCAAAACAACATGGCGTCTCCAGTTTCCAGCTATCCCAAAGAAAACCACCCAGAGAACTCAAATACAACAGAAATACAAGAAAATGACCTCAAATCCTTAGTAATGAGGATGATAATGGAGGAAACAAATAAAATTCGTAATCAAATGCAGGAAGACGCAGACAAACAGGTGAGAGACATAAAAGAAGCACATAGAGTGGAACTGGAAAAATTGCAGGAAAATGCAAACAACCAGATGAAAAGAAATAACTAAAACGGTTCAAGCTCTGAAGACCTATAAAGAGGCAATGGAAGAAACTCAGGAATATACAAAAAATCAGATGAAAGAAATCAAAAAATCAGTTCAAGATCTGAAAATGAAAATGGATTCAATGATAAACACACAGACAGAAGAAAACGAGAACGTGAGACCTCAGAGAAGAAGGCGAGCAACACAGAGGTGAGCTTTTCTAACAGAATCCAAGAGATGGAAGAATGAATCTCAGGGCTAGAAGATACAATCACAGATATTGAATCAACCATTAAAGAAAATGCCAAATCTGGAAAACTCCTGACACAAACATCCAAGAAATTAAGGACACCATGAAAAGAAGAAATCTGAGGATAATAGGCATTGAAGAAAGAGAAGACATCAGACTCCAGGGCCCAGAAACTATTCTCAACAAAATCATAGAAGAAAATTTCCCCAATCTAAAGAAAGAGATGCCTATAAACATACAAGAGGCCTACAGAACACCAAATAGAATTGACCAGAAAAGAAAAACTGCCCGCCACATAATAATCAAAACACAAAACATGCAGAACAAAGAAAAAATATTAAAAGCTGCAAGGGAAAAGGGCCAAATAACATTTAATGGTAAACCTATCAGAATTACACCTGACTTCTCAGCAGAGACCATAAAAGCCAGAAGGGCCTGGACAGAGATCCTGCAAACCCTAAGAGAACACAGATGCCAGGCCAGACTACTTTACCCAGCAAAATTATCAATAACCATTGATGGAGAAAACAAAATATTCCATGACAAAAACAAATTCAAACAGTACCTATCCACAAACCCAGCTTTACAGAAGGTACTAGAAGGAAAACTCCATCCCAAAGGGTCAAGCTACAACCAAAACTACCCAGGAAATAGATAACTATCCCATGGCAAAAACACAACTACACAAACGCTCGACTGGAAACAACATCAAAATTAAGACTCTTAACAGTCACTGGTCATTAATATCTCTCAACATCAATGGCCTCAATTCTCCAATAAAAAGACACAGACTAACCGAATGGGTACATAAACAAGACCCAACATTCTTCTGCATCCAAGAAACACATCTCACCCATAATGAAAGGCATTACCTCAGGGTAAAAGGTTGGAAAAAAATATTCCAAGCAAATGGTCACAAGAAGCAAGCAGGGGTAGCCATTTTAGTATCGAACAAAATAGACTTTCAACCAAAATTAATCAAAAGGGATGAGGAAGGACACTTCATACTCATCAAAGGTAAAGTCAACCAAGATGACATCACAATTCTGAACATCTATGCTCCCAATACAAGGGCACCCACATATGTAAAAGATCTCCTAAAAAAGCTTAAACCACACATCGATCCCCACACAATAATAGTGGGAGACTTCAACACCCCACTCTCACTGAAGGATAAGTCATTGAAACAGAAACTAAGCCGGGAAATAACATCATTAACCAATGCCATGGGTCAAATGGATCTAACAGATATCTATAGAACCTTTCACCCAAACAAGAAAGAATACACCTTCTTCTCTGCACCCCATGGAACCTTCTCCAAAATTGATCACATCGTAGGTCACAAAGCAAGCCTCAACAGATACAAGAGGATTGAAATAATACCTTGTATCCTATCAGATCACCATGCTCTTAGGCTGCAATTCAACAACAACAGAAATAACAAAAAGCCTACACATTTGTGGAAACTAAACAACTCTCTGCTAAATGACACCTGGGTCAGGGAAGAAATAAAGAAAGAAATCAAGGAGTTTCTGAAATTCAATGAAAATGAAGAAACAACATACCCAAATTTGTGGGATACATTGAAAGCAGTGCTAAGAGGAAAATTCATAGCACTAAGTGCCTTTAAAAAGAAATTGGAAACATCGCACATAAGCATCTTAACAACACAACTGGAAGCCCTAGAAAAAAAAGAAGCTGAAACACCCAAGAGGAGTAGACGCCTGGAAATTATCAAACTCAGGGCTGAAATTAACAAATTAGAAACTAAGAAAACAGTCCAAAGAATCAACAAAACCAAAAGCTGGTTCTTTGAGAAAATCAACAAGATAGACAGACCATTAGCCAAACTAACTAAAAGGCAGAGAGACAGTATTGAAATCAACAAAATCAGAAATGAAAAGGGAGACATAACAACAGACACTGAAGAAATTCAAAGAATCATAAGATCCTACTTTGAAGGCATATACGCCACAAAATTTGAAAATCTAAGGGAAATGGACGATTTTCTTGACCAAGTTCACTTGCCAAAGTTGAGTGAAGAACAGATAAACAAGTTAAATAGTCCCATTTCCCCTACAGAAATAGAAGCAATCATCGATGGTCTCCCAACCAAAAAAAGCCCAGGGCCAGATGGTTTCAGTGCAGAATTCTACCAGACCTTTAAGGGCGAGCTAATACCGATACTCTTCAAGCTACTCCAAAAGATAGAAATGGATGGAAAATTACCAACTTCATTCTATGAGGCCATAGTCTCATTGATACCTAAACCTCACAAAGACTCAACAAAGAAAGAGAATTTCAGACCAATTTCTCTTATGAACATAGATGCAAAAATACTAAATAAAATACTTGCAAAACGAATACAGGAGCACATCAAAGATATCATTCATCATGACCAAGTAGGCTTCATTCCAGGCATGCAGGGATGGTTTAATATACGGAAATCCATCAATGTAATCCACCATATAAACAAACTGAAAATAAAAAACCACATGATCATCTCCTTGGATGCAGAGAAAGCATTTGATAAAATTCAACACCCATTCATGTTTAAAGTTTTAGAGAGATCGGGGATACAAGGCACTTTCCTCAACATAATAAAGGCTATATACAGCAAGCCAATAGCCAAAATCAAAGTAAATGGTGAGATACTCAAGGAAATTCCTCTCAAATCGGGAACAAGGCAAGGCTGCCCACTCTCTCCATATCTCTTCAATATAGTACTCGAAGTTCTAGCCAGAGCAATAAGACAACAAAAGGAGATCAAGGGTATCCAAATGGGAAAGGAGGAAGTCAAATTATCCCTCTTTGCAGATGATATGATAGTGTACATAAGTGACCCTCAAAACTCCACCAGAGAACTCCTAAAGCTGATAAACACCTTCAGCAAATTGGCTGGATACAAAATTAACTCAAAAAAGTCTGTAGCCTTCCTATACACAAATGACAAGCTTACAGAGGAAGAAATTAGGAAAACCACACCCTTCACATTAGCCACAAGCAATATAAAATATCTAGGAGTTACCCTAACTAAGCAAGTGAAGGACTTGTATGAAAAAAATTTCAAAACTCTGAAGAAAGAGATTGAAGATGACCTGAGAAGATGGCGTGATCTTCCTTGCTCATGGATCGGGAGAATTAACATAGTAAAAATGGCCATCCTACCAAAAGCAATCTACAGATTCAATGCAATCCCTATCAAAATAACTACAACAATTTTTAAAGACATTGAAAGTTCAATTCTGAACTTCATATGGAAAAACAAAAAACCCAGAATAGCTAAAGCAATCTTGTACAATAAAAGATGCTCCGGAGGAATCTCCATACCTGATCTCAAACTGTACTATAAAGCAATAGTACTTAAAACAGCATGGTACTGGCACAGCAACAGGCTGGTTGATCAGTGGAATCGAATCGAAGACCCAGATATGAATCCACACACATATGGTCACTTGATTTTTGACAAAGAAGCCAAATCCATTCAATGGAAAAAGGATAGCATCTTCAACAAATGGTGCTGGTCTAACTGGAGGTCTATGTGTAAAAAAATGAAACTGGACCCATATTTGTCACCTTGCACAAAACTCAAATCCAAGTGGATTAAAGACCTCAACATAAAACCAGAGACACTAACTCACTTAGAAGAAAAAGTGGGAAAGAGCCTGGAACATATTGGCACAGGAGACAACTTCCTGAACAGAACACCAACGGCCCAGGCCTTAATGTCAACCATTAATAAATGGGACCTCATGAGGCTGAGAAGCTTCTGTAAGGCAGGAGACACTGTCAAGAGAACAAAGCGACAGCCTACAGACTGGGAAAAAATCTTCACCAACCCTACATCTGACAAAGGTCTAATATCCAAAATATATAAAGAACTCAAGAAATTAAACACCACCAAACCGAATAACCCAATTGAGAAATGGGGCTTGGAACTAAACAGAGAATTCTCAACAGAGGAGTATCAAATGGCTGAGAAACACTTAAAGAAATGCTCAACCTCCTTAGTCATCAGGGAAATGCAAATCAAAACAACTCTGAGATTCCATCTTACACCCATCAGAATGGCTAAGATCAAAAATTCAAGCGACACCACATGCTGGCGAGGATGTGGGGAGAGAGGAACACTCCTTCATTGCTGGTGGGAATGCAAACTAGTACAGCCACTTTGGAAATCTATCTGGTGCTATCTCAGAAAAATGGGAATAGGGCTTCCTCAAGACCCAGCTATTCCACTCCTTGGAATATACCCAGAAGATGCTCCAGCACACAACAAGAAAATTTGCTCAACCATGTTCATAGCAGCCTTATTCATAATAGCCAGAACATGGAAACAGCCTAAGTGTCCCTCAGTAGAAGAGTGGATAAAGAAACTGTGGTACATATACACTATGGAATACTACTCAGCTATTAAAAACAAGGAATTCCCGAAATTTGTGGATAAATGGATTGAGCTAGAAATGATCATAATGAGTGAGTTAACCCAGAAGCAGAAAGAATCAAATGGTATATACTCACTTATATCTGCATACTAGCCCAAGGGGCATGTCCCACGAAAGCCTTCACTTACCAGGAAACTGGGACAGAGGGGAAGGCATCCTATTGGGACTCTAAATGAGAGACGCATGGGAGAACAGCAAAATAAAAGGATCCAGAGGGTCCTAGAAATCTACAAGTAGAACAATATGATAGGCAGATTTGGGCCCAGGGGTCCCGCTCAAACTAAGGCACCAGCCAAGGACAATACAGGAGGTAAACTTTAAACCCCTTCCCAGATCTAGCCAATGGTCAGAATATTCTCCACAGTTGAGTGGAGAGTGTGATAGGACTTTCTCACGTGTTCTGGTGCCTCACATTTGACCATGTCCCCTGGAGGGGGAGACCTGGTGGCACTCAGAGGAAGGACAGCAAGTAGCCAAGAAGAGACTTGATACCCTATGAGAATATATAGGGGGACGTAATCCCCCCAGGAACAGTCATAGGGGAGGGGAATAATGGGAAAATGGGGGGGGGGAGGAATGGGAGGATACAAGGGATGGGATAAACATTGAGATGTAACAAGAATAAATTAATAAAAAAAAAAAAAAAAAGAAAAAAAAAAAAAAAAAAAAAAAAAAGAAAATACTGGGAATCCCCCCCCTCATGTTATATAGCACTGTTTAGAGGTTTGAGTCAACTGAGATGAAGCAGTAAAGGAAGGACATAGTTATTACCTAATAAAAACCAACGTAAGAGAGAACAGATTTACTACAGCTCAGTTTCATGAGAGTCAGTATGTCAGAGCAATGCAGGCATAGCCGAGTGGGCCAGTTCAGATATGGATCAGGAAGCCAAGAAAGGAATCTTCTAGCATTCGTTTTCTTTTTCATTTTACTCTGTTCATCATGCCACTTCCCAGGATGGTGTCACTGATATTGAAAGAGGGCTTCATACCCTTAGTTAACACTTTCTAGATATATTCTCACTCACAGACACACCTGCAGGTTGTAAAAAAGCACACAGCAAACAAACAAATAAACAAAAAAAAACCTTCAATTTTATTCTAAAACCTGCCAAGTGGACAATGAAGTAATTACAGACATTAAGTAAGCTAGGGTGAATTAAACTACAGTATGGACAGTGAAACAGAGAGCAAGCAAAAGGGACAAGGATGAACAGCTGAACGTGTAAGCAATGGTCATTGCCACTTAGTCTGTAGCACTCCACTTTTGTATTAAAGAGACATTCAGTGGAAGGTGACACTGCCATCTCCAAGTCCCTCTGGAGGCACTGAGGTAGGCAATGTGTCCTTTAAACTATTGCACAAGACATAAGGTTTTAAGGTTTTATTATTTAGGTACAATGAATACAGCTTTTCAATATTTCCTTGATGGAAAACACTTCAGGTTCTTTTTCTTCCATACAGTTAATCCCAATGTGTCCAGCCAAATTCTACTCATAAAAATGTTTGTAATTCTAGCTTTTGTTCCAAACTTCAACTGAAGGTAGCATATGACCTTGTTTGCAGAGTTCCAGTTTTGCATCCACAAGTGTCATATATCGTTTTGATGTTGCAAATACACTGAAGATGTCATTTTTATGTGAGTAAGTTATTAATTAGTAAGTAGGATAGACAAGTCCCATATGAAGTTGTAACTCCTTGTTGAATATCCATATGTAGCATTAAATTAAATTATACTGTTTTCAAAAGTCAGGTTTATAGCTGGATTACTGTAAACAGTTTTTGCACAGAATGTGAGCTCCACCACTGGTTTATATCTACAGTTGTTTCCACTTTTCAATTTGTTATATCCAACCTTATCCCTATGAATGGTACTCAACCCTAATGCCTTTGTTCACTGTCACATACACATAAAACACATGGTGCTTACCCACAGCCTCAGAACTTTAGAGTCTAAAGAAACCAGTCAGTCACTTACCAAGTATGGACTGAGCTCTAGGAAACAGGAAAGGAAGTGCCCCAATTCCTGCTTCTCCAAAAAGTTTACAATCTAGTGAGTTAGAAAACATACGGAAACAATTTCGGACAATGCAGGCACGGAAAGAGAAAAGACTCAAATCATAGGCTATGTATGAGAATTGAAAAAGAATATTGAGCCTGTACTGTGGTGCCCTTTAATACTTCCAGAGAAGAACACAGGCTGAGTCACACAACAGGACTTTTCAGTGTACATTCAGAAGCTGAAGGTTGGGAAATAGATAGAGCCGCTTTCCATTAATGAGTAAGTGGTTCACTTGAGCAGGGATATGGATACCTGAGTAATATGGGATGTTAGAAGATGCAGTGGTAAACAGGCACTGACATCACTGTTTGATTCTTGTATCTCAAGTATATATTATATTTTAACCTTTAGAAGTGTGAACACTTACACCAAATAGAATTTAGAGTTATTAAAAATTTATACATAAAAAATCATTTTCAGAAAAATATCATTTTCAGAAGAGTAGGCAGATAGTTCAGTATTTAAGAACAGTTTCAGAGAACCTAGATTCAGTTCCCAGCACTGACATGGTGGCTCGCAACAGCCTATAACTTCGGTTTCTCTGATATAATTGCATTTTTGACATCAGAGTATATACAACACATGTTTTATATATACACATATGGGTATACCCACTCACACAGACACATAAAATATACAAATATATAAAAAGAAAGATAGAAGGCAGGAAAGAAAAAGAAATGAAGGAAGAAAGGAAGAAAAGAAGGAGGAAGGAAAGAAGAAGAGAGAGAAAGAAAGAAAGAAAGAAAGAAAGAAAGAAAGAAAGGAAGGAAGAAAAGAAAAGAGAAGAGAAGAAGAAAGAAAGGGAAAGGAAAAGATAGCACATTTAGAAGATGGTCAGTGACATCTTTTGTTCATTTGTCCGCCATGTTGTTAAATCACGTATGATTGAGTTTATGTAAAGTTTTCTTGTTATTTTAAAGCAGAAAGAATCAGGAAAAAAAGTTCTTGATCTTTATTTTTTACATCAAATTTCTTCTTCATTTGTGTCTAATATATATTATGGAGTAATCTTTTCTTACTTAGTCTTGTAAAGTTCTTAGTTGAAGGCTCTTGTGATAAATGATAATTTCATAAGTATTAAAATCGTGTTGCAAAATAAGAAACTCAAGAATAATAAATGAGTTTAAACTCTTATGACAATAAGTTCAGAGTTTGATTTGTTTTCAGAAGAAAAGCTAATCCACTGAATTGTCTGCCCTTTCTGGGACAAGCCTCCACCCTTGCATATCTAAGGTGGTAGAGCAGAGTCTGGCAACTGAAAAGAGGGTAAGAAGAAAATGAGGAATTAGAAAGCCTAATGGAACAGATCTAGATGCAACCAACAAGAAATGATAAGCTAAGAGTTTTGTCTCAATTTAGTATATTTTTAAAATGAGGACTGTTTAATCATGAAGTATATTTGAAGAATAAAATCATTTTCTCTTTTTTTACTCTTTGATAATTTTATATATTTATATAATGAATTTTGCTCATTTTCAACTCCCTTTTCCCTTTCATTTTCCTCTTTTTCCAATAACCTTCTCTCCTAAATTGTGTGTGTGTGTGTGTGTGTGTGTGTGTGTGTGTGTGTCATAGCTGCTTTCATGAACATGGATAAAGTTATTTACTATAGCATGAACAAACTATTGGTAGTTACAGCACTGAAAATAACCAACACATCTTGTCCCAAGAAGTCATTAGCTGCCAACAATGTCTCAATGAGTGATAGAGCCTATGCATCTCTCCTCCCAACCATGCTGAAGGGTGGAGAGACAAACTCAGTCCATTGAAGGTCTTTTGCAGGTAACCATAGTGACAGAGAGTTCAGGAATGCAATGGCCATGTCTAGAACACACCTTCGTTCATCAGCCCTTTCCAAACTACAACTTTTAGATTCTTTCTATTTCTTATTCTATGCTGTTGCCTTAGTCTTGGAGTGGACTACATAGATAACTTGTTTAGAGTGAAGCCTTCAATGGGTACTTATTCTTCTATCCCTTTAAGTATTCAAAAAACTACTCATAGATTTCCATGAAAGGAAACTAATAACTGTTTTGTGTAACTGAAAAGTATAGAGTCAAACTAATTTGAAGGTATGGCTTCTGTTCCACTGTATTCTCTTCACTGAGCATTAATTGAATATTGAATGTGTTTTTAATTAAATGTTGTGGCCTCATTGTTATCATAGAGTTCATTTTATCATTTTCATGAAGATTCATTTTGTCTTTATAAAGCCTTCCCAAGCATCATTACTGTCTTCATACTCAGCACTTGCCATTTATCCATCCACAGATGACCTTGTCTACTATCTCATTAAGCAAATTGAATTTGATAAGTGGGCACCACATGAACCCACCTTGTGTGAGATGGGATGACTCAGTCTTTATCATTAGCATCATTTAGTGTTAATGTCACTTTCTGCCAATATTATAAATGGCAGTATCATTCCCTAACAGCTTTATTTTTATAAAAATCCATGAGTGAAATTCTGCCTCAGAAACAAGGAATTTATTTTGACTCTTTTGTCTTCAACAAATTAAGACAAGGAGACAGTCTTGCTACTTATTCTCAATATCTTGGAAAAGCTGACCAGATAGTTAACAATATAATCTTACTATGTGAACTTGATAGAGTTGAAGATGCAGACATGTCTGAGAGCACTGACAGAAACTTCAGTGATGCTAAACCTACAGACTTGAACAGTGAAAGCTCAAGTGAGTGGCATGAGTGTATCAATGCCTGTCTAAAATCACTGACCACTGCCAAGATAATTCCTCTCTTCTAGCCAGCCTCTGATCATATGGACAGCCTCCCAGCCCCTTTGGGAAGAATGTTGTAGAACTCAAGAGGAGCAACACTCAAGAGGAGCAACATAGTAAACCTAGATGGCTGTCCCTGCATCAGCTTTCCTTCAGCTCACGTCCTTTGTGCTTTCCTGACTACACTGTGCTAGCTCATCTTCCTCTCCACTTTCTCATTTTCCTTTGTAAAGCACTTCCCCATGCCTGAATAAGCTAAGGTGAGTTCAGTTTACAATGGATTAAATGTCCTATTGCCATAGCCAATACAGACCAGAATTCTTTTCTTCCCACTTTAAGTAGCATACAGCCTCGCCTGTCTGTGAAACTCTCCAACAAACAGGGATGTGCTTATCAGATTTTCATCCTTGAATTATATCAAACATACATGAACAACCACTAAAATTAAAAATCAGTCTAAGTAAGTGAAAATTATGGTCTTTCTGAAACATTGAAGGTAATAAGAAGTTATAAACAGTGAAAAAAAAGCAAATTTAAAATGTAGACTTATTATAATTATTGTATAAATAATAACAAACTAGCAAAGATTAGATTAAAATTTGAGTCTGAATTATTAAGATGTGTAGTTTTCATTCCTTTGAGGAAGCGTGAAGACAGAGTCACAGAACAAGAGAGTAAAATGCAGTATTAGAAGGATATGTGACAGGAGAAATAAGAAAACCTTGGATTACACTCTAATAATAGATGATAGAATAAATTTTAATGGATTTTAAGGTTGAAGGTTTACAAAACAAAGGAGAATTTTATTTCACAAAATCTATGTGTTTAAACATTTAAAACTTGCCCAAATAATGAATGATGTGTCATGGAATTAGTCTTCCTTAGGGGTAAATGCAGTAAGTGCATATTAAAACACTCAAACGTCTTGATCATAGTGAGGAGCAGTGTACATGAAAGGAGGTGATCACTTACAGACACCTGTGTGGAAGAAGAACTGCCAAATACTACAGAGATTACTGCTAAAGCATATTAGCTGACCCCATAAGGCCAACCTCCATTGAACTAAAGTGAAAAAGCAATGTCCAAATTATGCATGTTGTGAAATCTTTGCCCCGTAAGCGGCATATAAACTGCTATGGTTCTTTCTATTTCATATAGTCTTATATTCAAAGAAAAGTTGGAAATGAGTTCAAAGAATCTCAGGATGTTGTTACAGACATTTTCAAGTATTGATATTTTATGCTTTTTTAATTAGGCTCATCTTATTCTATACATATCTAACCATGAAGGCAGGTGGTGACAGTGAGTAGGATGCTGATGATGGTGTAGAGGGCAATAATAAATTGTAAATAGTAAATAGAGGATACAGAGATATGGGAAGATCTAGAAAGCATGTAGGTATAGGTACTTTGAGAATAATATGCACAGGTATCTGATAGTAAAATAACTGATTTAACCAATCAATAAAATAAATGTACTTCCTAAAAACAGAGGCATTCTCTTACATTAACAGAACAATAAGAAAATTCACGCTAATATAAATTCATTACTTTATTACTAACATTTTAGTAATTGGGGTGTAAATTAATCATGGAGTGCCACCTAGCATACACAGAGCTTGGGCCCCATTCCTAGCAAATAACAAACAAAGAAGCAAACAAACCCTAAACGGTTGTTCTCGTCTCTTTCTGATCCTCTCTTTTCTCCATCCTTTCTCATATATCCATTCTCCTTCTCTTTTGATTTTTTTCTTCTTTCCCTCCTTCCTTCTTTCTTTTCTTCCTCCTTTCTTTACTTTATTCATGTCTTTAAAATAATTTTAGTTTTTGTGTACATGTGTGCTGACTTGTGCATATGCTTGGGCATTCATGTGTATGTGTGTATGAGAGAGAGTAAGTGAGAGAGAGAGAAAGAGAGAGAGAGACATAAAGAGAGAGTGAGAAAGAGAGAGACACAGAGAGAGAGAGACAGAGACAGAGACAGAAACAGAGAGAGATTGCATGTATATGGTACATAACAGTGCAGGTTCAAATTTGTCATGTAGTGTGTATAGAGGTCACAGGATAATTTTCTGAGTTACTTCTATCCTTCCACCATGGGTTCCAGATATTGGATTATGGACTTTAGGCTTGTACAGTAAGTTCTTTTACCTACTAAGGCAACTTGACAGCCACTTTTCTATATTTTGGGGTACAAGGGTTCACACTGGAGCCTGGCATGGCCTAGAACTCACTACATAAGCCAGGCTGGCCTCAGATTTATAAGAATCCTTCTGCCTGAGTCTCCTCTATTAGTCATCTAATATTTTTGTGTTTTTTTAGAAAAATAAATATATTCTTTAGTCAATTGTGTTCTACTGTGCTGTTTTCATCTGGAATATACTTCTAATTATACTGTCTTTAATGGCCATGGCCATTTATGTTATCACAGTTAATTTTTTCCTCTAACAGGCTCCTCGATCTGAATCTGTCAAGCATCTTTTGAGGCTGTGGGATACACTGCAGACATACTAGTATGGTCTCTTCACTCCTCCATATCACAAGGCACAGCGCAGCACTATTGATGGTATCAACCATGTGTCTACATTGTAAGATTTTTATTTATGCTCTATAATGGCATGGTTTAGACACTCAGAGAATATATAAATATTCCTTCTTATCAGACTTTGACTTTCTCCTTAGCTTTAGCATCAACTGTTGCTCTGTTTTGGAAAATACTGCTACCACACCTCTAATTCAGTAACTCTCCTATCAATACAAGTTAAGACATTACTGTTAGAAAAGCCCTGCCCCAATTCTCCACTTACTACTCTACTTTCTTCTGTGTGTATGAACACATGGACAGTTTTTATATGCATGCATGTATTTATGTATGTTTGTACATATATATGTGTGTGTGTGTGTATGCATACATGTGTGTATATGTGCATGCATGTACATATGTCTGTATGTATCTATGGAGTAGATGGTAGTGCATTTCTGCCATGACATAAGTGTCGAAATCAGAGGACATCTTGTAAGAATTGTTTCTTCCCTTCCATTACGTGGGTCTCAGGAATTCAATTAGGTCGTCACGTTTGGCAATAAATGTATTTACCCTCTGAGCCATCTTCCCAGAGCCTTGGCTTCTTTTATTGGGTTTAATGCCAATCATCAAGTAAACTCATTTCAGCATTCTCATTCTATCAAGCTGTTTGTGTGTGTCTGTGTGTGTGTGTGTGTGTGTGTGTGTGTGTGTGTGTGTATTATCCAAACATTCCCCTTACATTTGTAACAAAGGCACATTGCAGCTCCATCTTCTGCTTTCATTAAACTGTCACAAATACCAGCTATTCTTTTTTTCTGAGAAGAATTCAGTGGAAAGCTATAACACACAGTCTTGAAGTTGTTTGTTTTTCTTATTATCATTATAAATCCTTCGTTATTTTCCTAATGTGTCTGCAGAAGGTTCACTGAACTACACTTTCTTCCTTCATAATGAAAACTGAAGCTTATCTTCTTTCTTTCTTGTAAGGGTCTCTATCAGGGATGTAAGACCAAAAGAAAAGAGGATGGTATCAGATTGTTGGAAAGATATTTTGATATTTTTGCCTCTGATATTAACATAACTATCAAGTACTTTAGAAGTACCAGTTCAGTGAGGCAGGGGTTACAGAAACAAGTCCATTTCCTCATTGCTGCCCATAGCATGTCAGAGAGGCTACACACCCTAAAATATACTGGATGTGTGGATACCACACATTTAAATATACTGCATTGGACCAGCACCTCTTAATGGGAAGTCCTGAGCATGAATCGCATATGACACAGTAGAGGACACACCAATGTGCTTCTTATGAGAAAAAAAAAGTCCAAGAAATATAGGGCAGAGTTTTGCAAAGTGGTAAAATTATGATGTGTGTACAGTCTTTATATTCTCTTGGTGAACCTGCAAGGAATAGGAACAAAATAAACAGGAGATTTAATTTGAGAAGGAATATTTCAACAAGTAAAGTGTCTCTATTCAGAGAAATACTATGAGAGAAGCTGCTTCCCAAGGTCTTCTATCTGGGTGATCTTTAATAAACCAAGTGTAAGAGTCCTTTCGAACTGCATAGGATTATGATTTATGAGAATCATCTATATAAATAGCATTTCTTTGGGAGCAGACTTCACATATATCGAAACAGAGGTAATTCTGGTGGGCGGTGACATAAACAGCCCCTCTAAATGCATGTGGAATACCAGAGGGCTGATATCCTTCCGTCTGAGGAAAGAAGGCAATAGCTGTGTTGTGAGGGAGGCAGGGCAGCCATGTGGAAACCTCTAGACACAATGAGCGTGTCCTGAGTGATGGCCAAAACTAAAATGAAGTAATCTCACACAGCTGTATGGAAACTTCTTGGTAGCTTCAGTGAGACTTGAAACTCAGTGGGCCAGTGCTTTTGACACTACCGTTGGATCTCAAGGATGCCATCAGCATACAGAGCTGAGTCTCCTGATGCTGAAATCCAGACGCACAGTCCTAGTATCCTAAAGTCTATTTATTTGTAAATGAAATGATCAGTCAAACTGATGGAGACGAACTGGAGGAGAACACTGCTGCTGTACTGTGCAATTGATTGAGGTCTCCGCTTAAGTGCCATGATCATTACACCTTGTTTAAGGACGTGGCAATCACATGGATTAGGACCACACTGAAACCATCCCCTACTAATTGTGAATAAACAACGTAACACTCACTTCCCCTATTCTTAAGGTCAATTTCTAAGTGAATGAATGTGAACTTGATAAATGGGCTTGCCCTTTCACAGTAAATAAATAAGTTAATCCAATCTCTCTTCACAAAGCTAATATTGAAACAAAACTTCTTTGGCTATTTTATTTAATGTATAATGTATAAAATATATCCTAATTCTTACATTTACATAAGTGTATATGCAGAGAAGATAATTTGCATGGACAGACTGAACAAGTTGAAAGGGGTCATCTCTGTGCATATTTGTGTAAGAAAGCTCCGTTATACATCCTAGTCTATTAATTTTGATGTGATTAAATATTTAATTTTGTATATAAAATTAAATTTTGTCAAAACTATTACTGTAAGCCTATGTACTTAACATAATTAAATGACGAAAGTAAAACTGCAGACATTAAAATTTGTGGGAGAGAAAAGTATCTAATGCTAGCAGAGACCTTAGTTCAAAGAAAAAAAGGTTAAAAAAGGTTATAAATATATATTTGCATGTCATATCATCCTCGTTTTAATGGGAAGAACCTTGGTATGAGTCCCCTTTTTCATTACTATGATTTTTTCCTACAATTTCCATTCTTCTCTAGTCTTCATTTGTCCCATCTCCCTATGTCTTATAAGCTCCTGATACCATCTACCATTTTTCCTGTCACTGTTATTTTATAACTTTGTTTAATGACCATACCATGCTTTGGTTTTATTCACCTTTAATAATCACTCATTTAGTTAGTATGGGGACAAACCATATCAAAGACAATGTCCTATCACATCTACTCCACACAGCTCTTCCATTCCACCTCTTTCCCCATGAGAGAGTGTCATTGCTTTAGGTAAACCAGCACCAGAAGTTTTTTCCCATTTTAATAAAACTGGGTTTCCAGTATCAGTGAAAATCACGTGGATGGGGCTACTATGCTTATGCTTTTCAGTCATATGTTTTTCACTATAAATGAAGCTACCTAGTTCTAGATAGTTCTCTGTCTCTGAACCCACACATGCACTTTCTTTCCTGATTTCTACATGAGGCTCCCAAAATAGTATAAAAAATATCTCCAGGTGTTGTGGACATATGATTCGCTGCAATGTGGCCAGCAGGCTATGAATGAAAGCTCTACATGCCAGAAGAAAAGAAACGTGATCACATATAAGAATATAAAGATCATTTTCAAAGGCTTCCCACATATAATTCAGTAATAGGAAGTGAAACTTTGCCTTTCTACTTGATTTATGTTTTATGACTTTTTAAAGCTTTGGTTATTTTACTTTGGATTGAACAGTTGCACCTTGCTTATTTTGTATTTTTTTTTTTAACTAACTAGAAAAAAGTGAAAGGTAAAAATATTGTTTAAAATGTACCCAGTTATTTAATTTTGGAAAAAAAAAAGTTTAAAAGTTGCATTTTGAGTTCATTCACAGCTATTCAAACACAAGACCTTCTAAATTGTTTTGCCATAAGAAGATTCTTCATATCTTCTCTCTACTTTCCTCTTTCATCCTGGTCTTTGCCAATTCCATTACTCTGAGCTGAGATCCTGGTCGTGCACGACTCATTGCCTGCTCCAAGGCCTCATCTATTCTCCGCTCAGCAGCTCTGAAGAATGAGGTTTCAGCCACACTGCCTCCACAGTTTGATTTAGTAAAAAATTACTTATGCACCTCATTGCCTATTGGGTTGCTTTTATCTGCTTGCTATCCGCTGTAATTTGGTTGGGGAAATAATCTATGTTTTCTAGTGGTTTTTATTTCCTAATTGACTATAAACAAGTTACTGGGTATTTGATCTTACTAATAAGAATAAAATTAGAATGTGTATTTTAATGTAAGTAAACTACACTCTGACTGCTCAGGGATGATGTTCATATTACTCTTGGCGATTCATGTAAGACTGTGGTAAGCTAGTCCTCTTCGTGCCTTACGAATTAATGCTGTTCTCAATAGTTCTCCTGATGTGCAGTCCTCAGCCATCAATGAGAAAACTTCTCTTTACACTGGAGAGATACCACTGCAGGAAACCACAACCAATCAAGATGAAGAGATGTGGATCCCTATTCAAGGAATGTTTCCACACAACCATCTCTACATCTAAGGCTCACAGAACATTGCACAATGATGGGCAGCAGGATTACAGGTGCCCAGAGGATCAGGAAACATTCTGTGTGATTGTGTCTCTTAGTAATTTCAGAAGTTATACCCATAAAGTCTCAGCAGGTGGAGTGCCTAAACGTGAGCTGAACAAGGACAATGGCTAGAATGGTAAGTTGAATGGTGAAAGCTGATGAAAAGAATTTTAGACAACTAATAAATTCTGGGAGCAAAAGAAATCGTCTCATACCAATTTATTATCTAGTACCAAGTGATCAGCTGTGAAAACATACATACAAGTAACTTTATACAGATAAAACCAATTATATATATATATATATATATATATATATATATATATATATATATATATATATATTTCTCGAGACAGGGTTTTTCTGTGTAGTCTTGACTATCCTAGACTCATTTTGTAAACCAGACTAGCCTCAAACTCAGAGATCCACCTGCCTTGCCTCCCAAGTGCTGGGATTAAAGGCATGTGCCATCACTCTTGGCCTCAAACCAGTTATATTTAAAAATGTGTGTGTGTGTGTGTGTGTGTGTGTGTGTGTGTATGAAACAACAATTAATGAAAACTAATTTAAAAGAGAGCAAGGGGCATATGAAAGAGTGTGGAGGAATGAAAAGGAAGGAAGAAATAAAATGATTCTATTATATATAAAAATGAAATATAATGTAACTGGAGATACCCACATACCATAATTCCCTGATAATGAAAAATTTGAAAAATAGTGAAGCAAGCACAGAATTTGGAAGACTTGGGTGTTATGGATGGTTGTGTGAGATAGTGGAAAGATTTCATGAGTGTGCAAATCTTTAGAAATAAAGTAGCTGCATTTCATTTTTTATTAGTCGACTTTCCATCACTGTAGAACAATATCTGAGCTAATCAGGTTGGCCTGTAGCTTATGGATCTGTGATGAGCCAAAATACCATCAGTGTAATCACATGGAAAAAGAAGTTGCTAACTGTATAGTTGACAGGAAGCCAAAAAAAAAAAAAAAAAGAGAGAGAGAGAGAGCTGAGGCCCCATATCCTCCTTCTGGGAACACCACAATGAATTGACTTCTCCCCAATGTATTTTACCTCTTGAAGACTAACCATTTCTAATTACACCATAGGCTATAACCAGCCTTTAACACATGGACCTTTGAGGAACATTTATCTAATCCACAACATTGTCTAAATCAGAATTAGCCAAGAATGTATATGTGTCTACAAAGATTATTAAACCAAACTGTAGCTTGTAACCTGACATTGGTACCAGGAACATAGAAAGGAATGAAACAATATTCACCATTAAAACCATTAAGTACACAAATTAACACATTAAGAATGTTTCTGACCATGTCCCCTTGATGGGGAGGCCTGGTGGCACTCAGAGGAAGAATAACAGGTCACCAAGAAGACACTCGATACCCTATGAGCATGTCACAGACATAGGGGAGGGGAGTAGGGGGGAAGCAGGAGGGAGAGAGGAATGAGAGGATACAAGGGATGGACTAACAATTGAGATGTAATATGAATAAATTAATAAAATAAAATAAATTTTTTAAAAAGAATATTTTTAATTACAGAAAGAACAGGACATGGTCTGTGAGCTCAGCACTTTTCTGCTTGTGTCTAAATACTCACAGGATCTATTGATGCCCAGAGTAGCTAGAGGTAGTTCTCTGTATTTCCCAGGGTTTGTTCTTGTTATGAGTGACATTAGCTGCTAAGATGCTCACTTTATAATCATGACACTTTACATTACTGAACAGTGCAAAGCTTACCCAGTGTTTTACCAGATGCATTATCTCATTTAAATCCATCTTCCGCAAATGACTTAACATCAGCCAGTGTGTATCAATTCACCTTAACAAAATTTTAATGTTGACAGCTCTGCTTACAACTTCTTCTGATGGATAGAAGAACATGTTCTTTTTCAATTTAAACATGTAAGCAGGAAAAAAGAGTAGGGAGAAAGTTCACTCAGTTAAGGTAAGTGGGTTATTGTTCTAGTTAAATATACCATCAGATCCTTTGCATGCAGGATGCATTTCTTTCTTGTTCATCAAACAGAGAAGCTTGAAGAAGGAAAGCAGTGCCTTTAGGTCCTTCCACTCAACTCACACTGTTAGGATATGATGCTGGTTGGGACTGAGGAGATGGAGTGGTTAGCAGTGGGAACAGCCAGCACATCTGCAGTGGGAACAGCAGGAAGTCCCATCATCCTAACAAGGTTGGTAGTGAAATGGTCTTCCTAGCCTGGGCAAACCACAGCCACAATAGTCATCCCAGGGAAGATCATAGTTACACACAGCGAAATCCTCAGATTTCAGACAGATGAAGTTCAAAATAAAAATTTTAAATGATGTATGGCTGTCATGGATGATTCTTGCAGACTACTTGTGTTCATTGTCACCCTATATTCCCCTAATAAGCAAAAACTCCTATTACCATGTTGACTTCCAGTGCAAATCCAGACACACACTCTCAAAATCATCTGTCTCATGAATCAGCACTATGAAAGAAGCCTTGGGCTCACCCTAATTAACTTATTATCCTAATAGTAAATGTATTGTGTTATGACAGCTCCCATCTTCAATGAAAAAGCTGATATGATTTCAAGTATCATGTTTTGGATATTTGAGATTCAGTCCTCCTATTAATCACCTGCTCCAAACTTACTCATTACAGGTATTAATTCACTCCTGTCATGCTGTCAGATTATTAATGCTGCAAGCATAAAAGTATGCCATTAGAGAACTTATTGTCAGCACAAAATCTGTGCAAAGATCATGGAGATGTTGTCAGATAGAAGTAAAATAAGTGAAAAGTGATGAGGAATAATTATCTCGAGTGATTAAATAACAATCAATCGCTGTAGCTAGAAGTAAGGCTACATTATCAGTCCCAGCCTAAGGTTTTGGGGAAGATGGATGTACTTGAGTGCCGCTTTCCAAGCCTAGGCTGACACCTGCCTTTGCTTCCCTATTATTCCTCCTGGGCACCATATCATTTGCTGTCTGAGAGGAAGCAGCACTCTTAGAGCCGTTTCACGTGTCTTTGAAATCAAGGGTAATGCTCTCTGATTTATTTTCCTCTTTCCTCCTTAAATGACATTCAAGTGCTGCAGGAATTAAGTAGTGCGTGATTTTGCCTAGTGAATTTTAGAATGTGTAGGATTAATCTTACAAAGCATGGCTTCATTGTGCGTAACGGTTCTCCTGTAGCTCAAACTTTAAGCAGCCAAGAACGAAAATGAACTACTGACGACGAAGCAATTACTCCAGCTCTTGTAGTTCACAGTTAAGCTGAAATAAAAGTAATTCCATTACAACAAAATAAATAAATCAGTTCTATGCATAGGAAGGTTTGAGGTGGAAACTTCCTTTATCGTTATGTTTTATGATCATGACTTCAGTTTCTTATTTATAGTTTAAAGTCAAGGAGTAAAAGAAGAAGAAAGTGTTGTCGGCTCAGTCTTACTGTGTTACAGTATCAGCAAGGAAGTGGATCTTCTAATTAATCATATAATAGAGATGCAGTTCTTAACCCGGCACATGGATTTCCCTGAATAGTTGAACCAAAGCTATAACAAAAGTCACTACTGATCCGAGTATTTAGAAAACCAATTCCAACATTTTAAAATATATTTTATTAATTTATTCCTATTACATCTCAATTCTTATCCCATCCCTTGTATCCTCCCATTCCTTCTTCCCTCCTATTTTCCCTTTACTCCCCTCCCCTATGACTGTGACTAAGGGGGTCTTCCTCCCCCTGTATATGCTCATAGGGTATCAAGTCTCTTCTTGGTAGCCTGCTATCCTTCCTCTGAGTGCCGCCAGTCCTCCCCATTCAGGGGACATGGTCAAATATGGGACAGCAGTGTTTGTGTGAAAGTCAGACCCGACTCTCCACTCAACTGTGGAGAATGTCCTGTCCATTGGCTAGATCTGGGTAGGGATTCAAAGTTTACTGCACGTATTGTCCTTGGCTGGTTGATCAGTGCAATTCTAACCTTTTTATATTAACATAACATTAGAAAGGTGTGTTCGTTCCATGTATGTTCAAGGACTTTAAGATTGAGTCTTGTTTCCAGAACAGATAAAACCTCTCTGAATATCCCAACAAAGATGGCAACATAGGTAAGGCTAAGCACTTCTTTTTTTTTTTTTTTTTTTAATTTATTCTTGTTACATCTCAATGTTTATCCCATCCCTTGTATCCTCCCATTCTTCCCTCCCTCCCATTTTCCCCATTATTCCCCTCCCCTATGACTGTTCCTGAGGGGGATTACCTCTCCCTGTATATGCTTATAGGGTATCAAGTCTCTTCTTGGTAACCTGCTGTCCTTCCTCTGAGTGCCTCCTGGTATCCCCCTCCAGGGGACATGGCCAAATGTGAGGCACCAGAGTACATGAGAAAGTCATATCACACTCTCCACTCAACTGTGGAGAATGTTCTGACCATTGGCTATATCTGGGTAGGGGTTGAAAGTTTACCACCTGTATTATCCTTGGCTGGTGCCTTAGTTTGAGCGGGACCCCTGGGCCCAAATCTGCCTATGATAATGTTCTACTTGTAGGTTTTTAGGACCCTCTGGATCCTTCTACTTTGCTATTCTCCCATGCTTCTCTCATCTAGAGTCCCAATAGGATGTCCTCCCCTCTGTCCCACTTTTCCTGGTAAGTTAAGACTTTCATGGGACATGCCCCTTGGGCTAATATGCAGACATAAGTGAGTATATACCATTTGAGTCTTTCTGCTTCTGGGTTAACTCATTCATTATGATAATTTCTTGCTCAATCCATTATCCACATTTTTCGGGAATTCCTTGTTTTTAATAGCTGAGTAGTATTCCATAGTGTATATGTACCACAGTTTCTTTATCCATTCTTCTACTGATGGACACTTAGGCTGTTTCCTTGTTCTGGACACAGGCCCTTCCTCAAGGGACCTCGGACCAAAGGGCAGAGCTTGTCGCCCTAACCAAGGCATTAAAATTGTCCAAAGACAAAAGAGTTAATATTTACACTGATAGCCGATATACATTTGCCACTGCTCATGTCCGTGAGAGTATTTATGAACAAAAAAGACTTCTAACCTCGGAGGACAAGGAGATTAAAAATAAGCCTGAAATTAAAGCTCTCCTCAAAACCCTATTTCTGCCAAAACAAGTGGCCATCATACACTGTTCAGGACACCAAAAAAAAAAAAAAAAAAAAAAAAAAAAAAAAATCAAAAACAAAATCTTGTCGCCATAGACAACCAGCAGGCAGATCAGGTGACAAAACAAATAGCCAAGTTGAGACTCCTGGTGTTGTCTATTGGGGCTAAAAAACTTTCTCAGCCTGAGGTTTATAACTACTCCCCCCAGGACCAGGCCAAGGCCAAAGCCCTAGGAGCTATATTTGACCCAGTTTCCAAAAATTTGATAAAAAGATGGTAAAACTGTCCTGCCAGCCCTCGATGCAGCTGCCATGGTCCAACAAATGTATACCTGGCCCCACCTAAGATCAAAAAAGCTTCGACAGATCTTGGATAAGACAGAATTCATCATCCCTGGAGCTGCTGCCCTGGTTGATAAAACTGTAACTACTTGTCAGGCTTGTCAACAAGTCAATGCTGGCAGGAACCAAGTCCCAGAAGGGACCAGAGTCCATGGAGACAGACCAGGAACTTACTGAGAAGTAGATTTTACCGAGGTAAAGCCCCCAGCTGCGGGTTATTGATACTTATTAGTTTTTATAGACACTTTTTCAGGATAGATAAAAGCTCTCCCCACCCGGCAAAAAACAGCACAAACAGTGACCAAGGCCATCCTAAAAGACATCTTTCCTCAGTTTAGACTTCTCAACACTCCCTCATGCTTTAACCTGACCCCTATAAAATCCTGTATGGGGGACCACCCCCTTTGTCTACTATGCTTAATTCTTATCAACCTTCTGCTTTCAAAACTGACTTACAGGCCCACCTTAAAAGACTCCAGGCAGTTCAAGCCCAAGTTTGGGCCCCACTGGCCGAACTTTACAAACCTGCCCACTCTCAGACAGCAGAACATCCCTTCCATGTTGGTGACTCTGTCTACATCCGTCAACACTGGTCTCAAGGACTTAAACCTCACTAAAAGGGGCCTTACACCGTCTTGCTCACCACACCCACCGCTCTCAAGGTTGACAAAATAGGCGGCTGGGTTCACACCTCTCATGCCAAAACTGCCCCAGCGACTCTTGACTCCGCCTCAGAGACACCACGATGACAGCTCCATCGCTCCCAAGATCCACTCAAGATAAGACTTACCCGATTACGGGACTGACTATAAAAATTCTGCTTCTCACCCTTGTACCCTGTTTTGGCTATGACTCTCCCTCAAATCCCCACCAGCCCATAAAGTTAACTTGGCAAGTACTCTCCCATATTAGAAAGCCCATATAGGAGACTTCGTCCATAGCCCCCTTATGGACCTGATGGCCTACATTATACCCTGACTTATGTAAATTGACTATAAAAACTCCTGCTAATTGAGATATCGAGAGACACTTAAAACTCAATGAGGCTCCCACCAAAAAGTCTCCTGAAGAGAGCTTAGGTCTTGACCCCTCGGGGGGATGTGACACTATGAAAAAGAAAAGAGCTCGTTACGACGTCTGTCTTTTTACATCTGCCCTGGCTGACACCAAACAAGAGTCCTAGTGGCCAAATGCGGGGGGCTTCCACATTCTATTATAAAAACTGGGGACAAGCCTTAAGATTAAGGCCAGTTAAAAACTCAAGGGGGGATTATAAGGCTCTCTCTCTCTCAGCCTGAGCCTGGGAACGTGACCCAGACAAGCTTGGGAAAGTGACCCAGAAAGAACTGAAGGCCAGTTTCAGTTTCTGAGATCAAGGTGGCCAACCGAGATAAACAATTTCAACTAAGGTAAACATTTCTCAGAAAAGTACCATCTGGAAATTCTCTGGAAACTCCCCAACACCCCTCCCTGCCAAGAATAGCCCCCAGGACCAATGACCCCTGCAATAGCCAATAACATTTAGACAAGCACCCTTAACGACCACCAGAGCCAATCCTAACATAAGGCACGCAGCCCCTCCTAACCTTTGCGGTTTTAGCCTTTAAGAGCAGCCTGTAACAGTGATTCGGGGTGCCTCCTTCCCGAGTGAGTGCTGAGGCCCCCTGATGCGCATCAGCAATAAACCTTATGCTTTTACATCAACACTATGGTCCTCCAGTGGTCTCTCTCGACGAACCCCTACCCGAGTGGACTCTAGGGTCCAACAGAACAGCATTCATGAGGTTCAACTACTTGGCTTCATGTATTTCCAAAGACTATTTCTTGCTGCCCACGTCACTGTAGAGTTCCCCAGACTGAAACCTGTGTTATCAGAAAAGCCCATTCATCAGGTTTTCCTCATCCTATCACTCTGGACAGTGTTCCTGTAACCTCACTCCTTCAGAGAGAGTGGTCTAGTGTTTGGCTTTGGAGCTTGCAGTCTCTAAGCTCAACACTCCTCTGGAATATAGTGTTGTGTTGTGGCTGTAAGACTCCCCTGTGATATGAAGATCTTTGCTTCCTTTGACATCCAGGAAGCCTACACTGGAACTATAGCTGATGTGCGGCAGTGTCCTGAAAATCCAAATAATTTATCCAGCTTTCCAAAACCTTCAAATCAAGACTTACTATCATACCTTGTATAAGCCAGACACTGTCTCAGATGATAGACATAAAATGGATCATGAGGCGCTGTCTACTACAACTCCAGTAATGGTGACTGTAGTGTGCATTTGAACATACAGACAATGTATAATGTTTAATAAAGCATGAAAATGCACAAAGAGGGAATAATGAGGCTTTGGAAATGTTTATCTGAGGAGGCAATTTACAGGATTGAAATAAAATACTTCTGGGTTAGGAGGAGAAAATAAGAGTAGCAAGGGCCAACATCTGGTGGGAAAAAAAAGTAGTTCATTCCACAGAAGGAAGACAGCTAAGAATGCTGAGTTGGTAAAAGAAGTACATAATGATGTGTATGGGGAGGAATGGTTGGTCACACAGGACGTAGAAAACTTGTTCGTGAGTATAGACCCTTTTTTCTTCCTTCTTTGAGACAGTCTCCTGTAGTTCAAGCCACTCTCTAACTCTTGATATAGTCAAGGATTAAATTAACTTATCCTCCTACCTCTGTTTCCCTAGTGATGAGATGATAGTTATGCTCCATCACACCCAGTTTGTCTAGGACCAGAGATTAAACACAGGACTTCATATATAGTAGAAATTTCTCTACAAACTAAGAAACATCCTTATCACTGACTTTCTTTCTAAAAGATCAATCTGGTTTTGATCTAAAATATGGGCTACAGGAATAGTGGTTTTAGTTTGAAAACTTGCACATCAGGTTGATAGATCTTTCCAATGAATCTTTCCCCAAAATCTGTGAGTCCTTAAGCCAGATATGTACATGTATTAGCCCATGTCTGTCTGGCTCTTTCCTTTCCCATCTTAGATGATATATTCTGATTTTGGATATGGTGGCCCCCATGGCTGAGATCCAATGACTTCTATACTTCTCCGTATGTGCATTTACTTGTCATGGGGTGGGGGCGGGGCTAAGGGGCTCATCCAATCATGCAAAACACTGAGTTCTAGGTCTCACATCCTTGGCACTGATGCAACGTAATGTTTTGGGGGATGATAAACAAGAAAAACAGAGCTGGGTATCAAAGCACAAGGCCAAGTTCTAATGAAATTACTGTACGTAATCCAGGGCAGCACCACAAAGGGAATAGATGTACTATCATACAGAAAGTATATGCTGAGGGGTAGCTGTTGGTCCCTGCTGAACATCTTTGTACTTGAGAGATTGAAGAATCTCGGAAGAGCAATGAAATGGAATATGGCATTCCTCTCAGAGATCCCATGCTCCAGGAATGCTGAAGACAACAGAAATATCAGCATAGAGTGAAATTAGACAGAAGATACCATTAGAACTCTTGAACATTCTTTCTGACAAACATGCCTTTCTGTTTCTTTCTGAACTCTGTCTGGCTGGTCCAACTCAGTCTTTCTGGCTCAACTTCTCTCCAAGATGACTGATTAAAACTGGCTTCTCTCCACTTCTGACTGCTCTACTTGGCCTAATATTAACTTTAGCAATATGTTTTAAACTTCTGGCTCATTCTTTCTTTACCTATGTCTATTTTGTTCTCTCTTCAACATGTTGATATAAAACTCTCCTAGTAAAATTACCTCTGAATTCCATGAACTGAACTTTCACAAACTCAATTTCTCTGTACTTCCTCTCAACACACTCTCCACTAAACTTTCTGAACAGAACTGACTAGAACTCAGAGATTTGCATGCCTCTTTCTCCAGAGTTCAGGAATTAAAGGTCTATGCCATCACCTCTTCTTTACCTGAAACTTTCTCTATACCAGGCTGGCCTTGAACTCAGAGATATGCTTACCCCTGTCTCCTGGGATTAAAGGCATGTCTGTATTCCAGCCATGTTCTGACTGCTCAAGACATGCCAAGACCAGGTTCTCAGCACAAATGAGACCTATTTGCCCAAGAAGGACAGAGGACAGGGATAGGGACAAAGATAAGAGATAGAGGAAGAAGGGAAAGGGAATTCCCCTACAGTTAATTTTCTTCTGAATTTATAGAACAAGAGTTTTTAAAATATAATTAGTACTTTCTCTGATTTATAGAGGAAGGAAACAAGGAGAGGGAAAAAAGTTTTCTCTACTACTTGTGTTTTTCCCTTATCCCTTATACCTGTTGCACTGAGGCAAATAAATCTCCCTTTTGCAGAGAATATGGTCTTGGGGTATCTTGAACCAACTTTTGAGATCCCTCAAACCCAAGAAGTTGTTTTAAATCTAAGACTTTAAGGAATATAGTACTCCTGTTAACACACCTTAGAAATATCTCAAATCTTCTCATTCAATCTTTTCCCACCACAAATAAGAAAGGCAGAAGGCAAACAGGAAATGAACAGGAACTTTTAAAAAAATCTAGCCCATGTTTCACATCTTAGCAACCATCTTATCCCTTCCTTTTTTTTTTTTTTTTTTTTTTTTTTTTTTTTTTTTTTTTTTTTTTTTTTTTTTCCTTTTTTTTTTTTTTTTTATTAATTTATTCTTGTTACATCTCAATGTTTATCCCATCCCTACTATCCCTTCCTTTTTTCACTCATGTTTGTCCCCATGGCTACAAAGGGTGGCTTATCTCTAACTTATTTTTCCTCCTTGGTAAAATAGATTTTTGTTCTGCTTTGCTAAGTGAATGAGGATATAAAAAGACACACTCTGCTTCCATAGTGGCCAGATTGGAGGGAAAGGTTAAAAGAAGAGGTTAAAGTGTGTGTGCTGCCAAAGGAATGCATCCTTTACATTCCCTTTACTTGGCAAGCAGATCTTTATATGAGTGCCAGGAAGAAACAGCTGGCAAATCAAAACATACTGCAAGTGGTTAGAAGAGCTTATGAGCATTTGGAAAAACAATATTTTTGAAAGAGGAGGAAAAGTTCAAGCCATACTTAACATGCAGAGATGAGCTTGGAGCAGGAGATTGGGTTGCTAAAGACAGTGCAGAGGGGAAGGTTACTGCTTGGATTTGCAGACTCTTCCACAGACATCTGTTAGGGCAAGGTGCCTTGATTAGGGTGCACTTAGGAAAGTTAATGCAAAGAAAATTAGAATAAGGGATAGGGCCCAATGAAGACCAAGAGAAAAAAATATATAGATAGTGAAGGACAAAGAACAGAGAAGAAAGACAGTGCTCACTCTTGAAATATCCTTTCTTTGTGAATCTCTTTGAGCTTTTAACAGAAAACACTTCAGACTCCAACATTCACATTTCTTTCTTCACAGGAGAGAAATTAGGATTCTACTGTGCAGATGATCACAATCTTAGGTTAGATTCAAACCTGCCAGGCCATAACACTTGCATGGTTAATCAAGAATAAAGGTGACTGCCCATGACTTAAAAATGGAAGGCAAACGTTGCCACAAGAAATAACATGATATCATCACATACATTAAAGGGTGCTTATCTGGTTGCACATGACATATGTCAGTTACCTATATTGTTTTCCACCGTGTATATTGTGAAAGTCTGGTGAAGCTTTAGGTGAAGTTTGAGAGTTTCATCTCAAATTTCATATGTGCCAGGCTTACATTCCATGCCATGCAGTGAAGGTGGTGGGATGTTTATGGTCTATGACCTGTGGAAGTCTAGAAGGGGCACTGCATTCTTGGGAGAAGTTTTTACAATTTTCAGAGAACCCCAATTAGTTCCTGGGTGGATTGTTAAAGTGTGATAGAATCCCTCTGGCTTTCTGACCCACCACATTCTCTCTTCTACATGTGTTCTCACCATAATGGTATCTACCATGAATCTGTTTCCAAAGGCTACACAAATGGCCTCATGAATCTTATGCCTTTTATTGCCAAAGCTAAATTATATCCATAACTTTTCTTTATAAAGTTATCAACATTAGCTCTTCTGTTATACCAATGGATAAATGGACCTATAAATATGATTATTTCACTTGAAATGTGAAAGTACCCTTTTTATAATCTTGCCAAGGAAATTAAGATAAAACTCTAAAATGATACAAAATTGGATTTTCTTATGGAAGCTGTTCAATAACTTCATAGAATGCTTGTTTCACCGATAGCTTCAGGAACAGGCATGGACCAAGGCAATGAATAACTGGAAGCAGGCATTCCACACTATGCCACTGCAAAAGTTTATGACACACGGTCACTGAACTTCAATTTGCTTTCTTTACTTCATTTTATATAAAGGAACATATTTATTGACTCTATTCAATCTTTGGGAATTATAGACAGCATGATTTACAAAAGGAGAGGACACTATATTGTTTGATTTGTTTGTTAGTGTAATATCACTTTTGAATATTTTGAAGGAAGCATTCAAGAAAGACTGGTTCATTCACATGTATAGCATGACTCAAGCCTGCTAGATAAATTTCACATAGTTATCAGGGAAATTTAACAACTTAACAAGTTTTCAGATGCTTAAAGATCCCCACTTATGAAGCAGAGATTAGATGGAATTCATAGCTTAAGAAATGTCTTAGGGTAGGTGGACAGTATTAACCTTTTGCCAAAATAGTCCTGTAAAGAAAAACTAATCCCATTCTAGCTTATGTAATTTCTGCCTGTTCATCTAGACTCTTCTATCCAAAATGCTTTCTGAATTGTGAATCTTTTTTTTTATAAACCATGTGTTCATTCAAAACTGTAGTAAAGCTGCAGTTGACCACAGTTCTGCACTAACTGCCTCTTCCTCTGATGCCACAAAATTCATTTAAAGTTCAGTCCAATATATTTTAAGTATTCATTAAATACACTATATTAACATTAAAGATAAAATTTGATTCAAAATATTAATGCCTGGCGAAGAGAATATAGAGATATGGACTGGTGCGGTTTTGCTAGTATGTTGAGACCTGAGTGGAGATCCCAGCTTGGACATCGTCGACCAACTTCATTCTTCCAAGAGAAGCACCTCCAAAGATTCCAGAACAATAATTTTCATTTATAAATGGCTGGTGAAATCATAGGTGTTGGTGTTGGTACAGTAACTAGTTATACAAATTGATGTTTTCTTATTCTCAGCCACTTGAAGCACCCTTTCTTTTCTACATTTAAAAGGGGGGAAATGGGTGATATTATGGATAAGATGCTCTCCCTTATTTCAAGTTGAAATTGATCTCCCTGTATGTGCCATCTGTTTGCCCTGGTTCTGTGCAGTAGAGCACCTCTGATAAGTTATTTTCTGATTCAGTACATACTCCGTGAAGAGCAGATTTCCTCATGAGTAGAATTGTTATGGCCACTAATGACACAGCAGAAAGGGACGCTCACCTGAACCACTGCATTAGGAGATAAATGGGGATCTCTGTACAGTTTCCAGTTCCACGATCCTTTAAGAAACCATAGGACTTTGGATGTAGTTCAACACTAGAGTGCCTTTCTAACATGTTCAAGGCCCTGAATTCAGTGCACAATACCACAGTCAAGGGATGACAGAAGTCAACAAGAAATATGGGGCAGGGGAATATATAAACTAAATTATTTATGGATTCAGGCTTTTTTCTTTTGGTTCTTTTGGAGACAGGGTTTCTCTGTGTAACATTGGGTACCCTGGACTCACTTTGTAGACCAGCTTGATCTTGAACTCAAAGAGATCTGCCTGCCTCTGCCTCCCAAAGTTCTGGGATTACAGGTGTGCACCACATCGCTCAGTTTATGAATTCAGGTTTTAAATATATTTTTAATTAACACAGGATTACATCACTGCCCCCTACCTTCCCTTTCTCCAATCCCTCCCATGTCTTCTCTCTCCAACCTTTCCCATGGCCCTCCACTTCCTCTGAAATTGACAGCATCTTTCTCTTTGATAATTATTGTTACCTGCATATGCTTATATAACAGCAGTTCCATCATCAACCCCCAAGTCCTATAGAAATGCTCCCCAATAAGAATTATATAGACCCAAGAACATGGAATTTGAAATAATACTCTTAATATTCACCAAATAACTCAAGTTTTAATATATATATATATATATATATATATATATACATACAAATACCTCATTAAACTTAAAGAAGATAACAATAAACACCTGAGTATATAAATAATCACAGATATACAGCTGAATGAAGTAACTAGGAAAATCAGGATTTGAAATAAGAATTCAAACAAAGACTTTTTTTTTAATTAAAGAGGGACCACCACAAGAAGACCTATAGAGTAAACTAACCTGGACCCATGAGGGCTCACAGAGACTGCATCACCAACCAAGGAGCTTGCTTGGCTTGGACCTAGGCCCCTATATATATATGTAGCAGATGAGCAGCTTGTTCTTCATGTGGGTCTCCTAACAATTAGAGCAGGGGTTATTTCTCACTCTGTTGCCTGCCTTTGGATCTCTTTCACATAGCTGGGCTGTCTTGTTTGGCCTCAGTGGGACAGGCTACACCTAGTCCTGTAGGCCTGTTGTGACTTGATGTACCAGGGTCGGTTGGTACCCATGGGGTGACCTCCCCTTCTCTGAGTATAAATGGATGGGGAAAAGAGGGAGATGTGTGAGGATGGGACTGAGAGGAGAGGAGGGAGGTGGTCTGCGAACAGGCTGTAAAGTGAATACAAAAGAAAAATATTAAAAAGAACACAGGATAAAATGAAGATGGAATATTTTTGTGTTATCGATCGTCTCCTATGGGTCAGGTGGTATTTATTCTGGCGTTAAGGATATACCAGTGATCATGTAAATATGAGAAAGTTATATTTAAATAGAATATTGTTATCTTCCATATCTGTAGAAAACAAACAGTTTGCACAAACAAGTCTCTCAGCTTTGGTCAAGAACCTCTCTGGAAGTATAATCACTGACCTATGTTCTGCTTCACATACTGAAAGCATTCATCATGTCCTGTTGGTCGTTTCTCCCTTCCTGAACTTATTTCTCCTTCATCTTCTTCTTTGTAGATCTCACCCATTATTGGTTGATCCTTTAAACCCACATGTCACAACAAGAAATGAAGACCAGAAAAAAATTGAAAGCCTGAAAGAAATAAGTAAACTACAGGAAGCTGTAGAATAAATCTGGGAAGGACAATGAAGACTGATGAGATCAGCATATATTTATAGGATAAGTTCTCTAAGGGACTTGGTCATTTCTGCTGTGGCCACTCCCCACTACACATGGGAGAGTGGTCACTGTGCCACTCTTTTCTAGGGTATCACAGCAGGGGAATGGGAAGTGAAGAACCACTGGGACTTAAGTGCTAAGCAGCCCTCACCTTGTGAGCTGAGTCACAAGTGAAAGAATCTAAGCACGAATAAAAAGGAGATTTAGGTGACAACATGGCAAGCTATTCATCAATGGATAGGTGTGGATGGCTGGCACAACTCCCACATGGATCATTCATTT